>NW_020450981.1:329383-378174 GCF_003343035.1 Apteryx rowi
GAAGCTCCATCGAGACATCCCTGCGTTTCAGCCCAGCTCCTGGGGACAAACGCTCTGGAGTTGGGACAGCCCAGGTGAGGGGCAGAAGGGGTCGTGCGAGGCACCTCTCCCCTTGCACGGGCAGCTCAGTGCCTACTTGTGATGCCTCCCCTCTTACTGCCAGAGAAGTGAAGGCCGGTGGTAGCAGGGGCTCCCCTGGAGCAGGTCATGCTCAGGGTACTGCAATAATGTGAGGGTAGGGGAGGGAATATCTGCCATTAGACCTAGTGATGCAGATGGCTCTAGTCTGTGGGGCAGATGGAGACATGAGGAAGGGCTAGGTGCCTGATGCTTATCTCGTTTTCTCCAGGCAGGTGGGGCAGAGCTTCTACCCATGCTGTCCCTGTAGCATGCCTTCCTTTACACACCCCTATGCTGTCTTGTGTTTGGCGCCACTCCTTTCCCCGGGCCAGTGAACAATGCAACTGTGCTTGTCATGCACAATAAAGAAAACACCTTGCAACAAGTGACTCATGGAGAGGACATTCCCCAGCCTGGAGGCAGGATAGTGTCACGGGGTGTTTTTTGAGCACAAAACCATGCAGGTGTGTGTGTGTGTGTGTGTGTGTGTGTGAGAGAGAGAGAGAGATCAGGAGATGCTCATGCATAGGGTTTTCCTATCCCAGCCAGCACCTCCAAGCTGTGCTGCATGAGTATTCCCGGGTTGTGCTGGCCAGGAGGCTGCCCTAGCCCTGGGGATCCAGCCCATGCATGCAGCAGGCTGGAGCGGCCCCAGCGTTCACCACTGCACCCAATCCAGGACAGACAGACTTGGGGCTGTGGCTGGCACAGCCAAGCCCAGACCAGCCCTTTCTGGAACCAGCCAGGGGGACTGGGCCCTGCCAGCAAAATCCACACTCTGCTCTCCCTTGCCTGAGCCAGGGAGAGATGGGTATGGGCCAGGGGACACAACGGGGGGCTCTGCCTGAGCAGAACAGCTCTTCCTGAAGTGGGCGCCAAAGAAGCCCAGGCAGGACACACGTGTTTCCCAGCTGTATTTGCCACCACAAAGCTCTGCAGCCTAGCCCTGAGCCCCTCTCACGCTGCCCGCTTCTCCAGCAGTGCCAGCACAAGTGCCAAGCTCTGCTTCGCCTCCTCCAGGAGCCTGGAGACCTTCTGGGACATCTGCACAAGGAAGGAGGAAGTTAATCATTTGCCACTTGAAAGGACACAAAAGTCACTCCCTGTCTTTGCTGCCTGGCCCTGCCATGCACAACCCAGCACAAACTTTGCTCACGGTGAAGGGCCAAGGGTGCCGGGTGCGCTGGATGCTGGAGCCACCCAGCCCTGGCACAGGGTGTTCTCAGGGGACCTCCTCTGCATTTCTGTCCCACTTTGTCCCAGCCACATGGTCCTCATGCAGTGCCAGCATCAGGGCACAGTGCAGCTCCTGCTTACCACTTGCTTGAACTTCTCATCCGATATGTCTTTGAGATTGATCATGACATTGCAATAGGCCCCAAACACACCAGCTTCCAGCATCTTGGCTCCCACCTATGGAAAAAGGTTTTTGAAAAGCAATTTTAATAGCCTTTGCTAGTGAAACAGAGCAACATTTTAAGGTCCTGCATTAGGTCAGACCCTTATGCTCTAATTTGCCCCTGGATTTCTAATCTCAGTGACTTGATGTTTACTGCAGCATGCAGGCCTGGGATGTTATGTGAAGCAGTGCTTTCCAACCCAGTATTTTCAGCCTGTGGCTCTGAAGGTGGGAACTGTGGCTTTGCCACAGAGATGGGAAAAACTGAGTCAAGAGGTCCTAAAAGGGATGCAAGCTGCCAAAAAGTTAGTGGGCTAAAACTACTGGCTGGTTAAAGAAGCAGGGCTTAAGAGATGTGTGTCATAGGTCTTCACAGCTACCTGAGCCACAAAGCAATGGGAAACCTTGCAGGAAAAGGTAACAAGCCACGCAGCCTCCAAAGTTCCAGCCAGGACAGGGTGTGGAGTCCCATGGCCAAAGCAGCTCCTGAGCCTGGGGCAGTACCTGGATGTCAGACTTGCAGGCCAGGTTGCAGTGGCACGCCATCTCCTTTAATGCAGGCCAGAGCCCGTTCACCTTCTCTGCCAGGGCACAGGGCACTTCCACTGCTGTCTTCAACCCCTGCTGCATGGCGGCCGCACGCCTGATGAGAGAGACCAGCCCCCAGGTAAGCACCAGGACAAGTGCACACTACCCCAGGTAGCTCTTCTGCTGCCACATGCAATCCCCCACCACCAAGGCAAGCCCTCAGGCCAGCAGTGGAGTTGTGATATGAGCCAACTCCTTCGCAAAGCCAGCCCAGCTCACCTCGCCTTCTCTTCAGGGGTACTTTTTGGCAGCTTCATAGCTTCCTGTAGGTAAAGAAAAGCAGGTTTGGTCAGCCAGGGCTGCAGCTTGCTCTGAGACCCCATGTGCCTCACGTCAGGCACCGTAGGAGACCTCTTAGCTCCCATACTCCAGAAAAGTCCTTTTACCCCACATGATGTCTTTTACCTGGGTCTTGGGCTCTGTTTTGAGTTGCCGGGCCAGCAGACCCTTTTAGAGCAGAGATTTACCCATTCCCATCTGTTTCCCTGGGGGAACGGGGACACTCACAGGATGGAGGAGCCCTGTTTTACCCACTCGCTGAGTGCACTGGGTGCATCTGCCCCAACAGCCAATTCCTGAGGTTGAGCTTACAGCTCTGCTCCCAAGGGCCTCCAGGGGGATGCAATGCTGCCACTCTGCTCCCAGCTGGAAAACTGTCCCCTTCCCTACCGCATGCCTGATGGCAGCAGGACCTCACCATGTAGCTGCTGAAGGCACGGGAATCGGCATCTACCATGGCCACCAGCTCATCCATGGCCTGGTGGAAGGGGGGGATCAGCTTCCTCATGACAGCATCCAGCTCCTCAAACTGCCRCTTCCCATAGCTCATCAGCCCCACCATGCAGCCCAGAGCTGCTCCCTGCAAGGACAGGGCAGTAAATCCTCTAGTGGAATTCAAAGCCCACCTCTGCCACCATGCCAGGTCCCCTCCAAGACCTCAGCATGCCAAGAAGCACCCTCACAAGGAACCATCCAGAGGAGCACCCAGGTAGGCAGGGGCACACCACCCACCCCAGAGCTGGGGCACATACCAATGCAGACACGGCTGCAGACACAGAGCCTCCTCCCGGTGCTGCTGACCTCCTGCCGACTGCTCGCACGAAGGCACCCAGTGGCTTGGCCACCAGACCCCTGTCTGCTTCTCCTGCCTGCACCAGGTACCTGCAGCACAGCAGCACCGCAAGTCAGAGCTGCCACGCCAGCTGCCAGCCTGCCCGTGCATGGGGACACCGGCCACCACTGCCCTGTTCCTTCTCCTCCCCATAAAGAAAAATCCCCTACACTCCTACACTGCCCTCTCCAACAGGTTTTCATCTGTCCCAAACCCCTCAGCTCCACGGGTGATAGGAAAGTGGGCTAGCACCAAAAAAAAAAACACAGGATGGTGGGAAGGAGGAAAAGGAGCTAGAGAGCCTTGTAGGCACAGATGGACACCTGGGGTCGTACCGCTGGTGGGAGCAGACACCCCAGGGACGTCAGGGTTTGCTATGCATAAGGCAGGGCTGGGCTGGGCTGCAAATGACATTTTGCAGCATGGAAATGTGCCTGGGTAGCAAGTCTGCCTCTGGCCGCGCCCCTGCAGTCATGTCCCAGGGCTTCAGGGACTGGGACTTAAAAGTGCATATCCTGACTTCACGTCAGCACAGATGAATTTCCCTTTTCTCTTCTCTTGCAGAGAAACTTTTCATCCCAGCTGCTATAAAGATGGTGTCTGTCTTTGGAGGGAATCACATGAGCCAGAGAGGCTGAAATTTCCACTGCTGTGTGCTGGATGGGAGTTTAATGAACACTTGTTTGAATTTGTCAATAAAATCTGCTCCAGCTGCCTTGCAGAGGGACCTGGATTCCCTCATCCCAAACTCATAACCATCAATTCTTGGGGGCAGGGCCCATCTCTGTGTTTGTGCAGCATTCATCAGAGCGGTCCCCTGGGCGCTTGCAGGAGCAGGAGGAGCCCAAGGGTAGCAGGAATACAAGCACTGCTCCCCAAATAAGCTTAATAAAAGAGGCAGACCACTGGGATCCCCCCCCATTCAGGCAGACACCAAACACAATAAAGAAAAGCAAGAAGGGAATCCCTACTCAATGACACGCTCCTGAGGGTTAAATGGAGACAGGGAATCCAGGCCCAGACGGCTGACCACCTGCAAGAAGCAGCACATGCCACATCAGTCCGTAGCTAGGCACAACATGTCCACGCACAAGAGGCAGTGCCTCGCAGTGCTATCAGGCATGAACCTCCCTGTGTGCAGCTAGGGCACCAATGCATCCCACTACATTTTTACTCACTTCTTTTAATTGACCATGAGCTCTTTGGCCCCTGGAAGACAGCCGTGTGGGCTATCACCCAGAGGAGAGGAAAGAAGAGCCAGGCCAATAAGCTTAAACTGCTCTGGCCATGTATGCTGTGTCACCAGGTCTGAGAGAATTTCCCATACCAAAGCTGGGGCATGCTCATATCCACCTGAGAGCAAATGGAAACTGCACTGATAAATAATTAGCTTGCTCTTATCTAGCACATTCCCCATAGGGTGGAAAAGTCCCTCCCCACTCCCTTCCCTCCTGAAGCTGAAAACTGGTGCTTGTCTTATTTTTTCCATCTTACACAGGTCCTGGGACAGTTTCTTGTGACAGCAAACGCTGTCCTTGAACTTTGTGGAGGTCTCCTTCCCCTCCCTGCTTCCACACAAGCAGGCAGCTAAGAGGCTGCTGCCTGTACTCTGCCCTCACAGAATGGGCTTTTTGCTCCCCTGAGCATCTCAGCTTCTATGGGTCATGACAATAAATCAGTTCGTCTCACTCACTTTGTCCTCACAGCTTGCCAGGCCATTCACAGTGTCAGGCATTGTCCCTCAAACCAAATGCCACAAGGGCATACAACCTGCCTGGGGGCTGACCTGGTCTCAAATCTCCAAGCAGTGACAGGGAAGGTGGCACTTTGGGAGGTTGGTGGTGTCTTGTTTGTGATCCCACCCCAGTCTTGGGGCCAGGGGAGCCACGTTACCAGTCTTATCTTGTGTTCCTCCTCCAGGATGAAAAGTTTTTCCTTCTTGATGTAAAACTCAGCCGCGTCCAGCATGGCCTTCTTGGGGATAAGCCCCACCAGCTGGGACCCCACCACAGGGAGCTTCAGAGCCTGCAAAGGACAGCGGAAATGTGACTGCCCTCCAGAGATATTTGCCATGCCTCTGCTACCACCCTTCCATTCTGGACTGATGGTCCTTTTCCTGGGATCTGAAAGGCACACAGAAATGTCTTCGATACATCTCCCACCTTGCAGAGGTGAGCCTGGAGCTGGGAATTAGCAGCCAGTCACTAAGTATTTGGGGTTTCCTGTTGCTTGGGTCTCTGCCTGGCTTTGCTGAGCTGAGAGCATGAAAAAGCAGCGCCAGACCATTGGACATGGCCAAAAGCTTGTAGGGAGATAACCTTTGCAAAGTCCCAGTTGAGAAAAGCATCACATGGCACCTCTCACCTCCTCTCACCACCTCTCACCTCTGCATCTCGGCAGACCTCCTCGTAGACTTCGTGGAGTGGCGTGGTCTCAAAGTCCAGGAGGTTTGTCGAAACCTGGGCTATATTCTCTTCCTCCAAATACCAGCCAATTCCCTGGACCTTCTTCAAGCGCCCGGGCTGCAAAGAGCTGCTGTGGTCAAGGCACAGCGGTGGCCAGCTCAGCCCTGGGATGCGTAGGGGTGAGCAGGACCGTGCATGAGGGTACCTGGTCAGCACCACGGCCCTGTTCCCGGATGTTGAGGGCGATGCGGTGAGCCAGCTCCTTGGTGCAGAGCAGATTGATGTTGTACGCGATGAGGAAGGTCCGGGCCCCTGTCACTGTGGCCCCCCACCGGGGGACAAAGGTGGGGGGCCCAAAATCGGGAGCCCACTCCGGTTTCACAAGCTGGGGAGGGAAAAAGAGAGGGAGGGAGGAAAGCGTTTTGGCTAGCACTGCCGTACAGCATGAGTGGGCTGCTGAGGCTGTGCCGCGATGGGCGGCTGTCCACCCAGGGAAAGTGTCTCCCTTCCCAGCCGGTGCCTGCAGCAGCCCCTTTCACATTTGGCAGCATCCAAAGCATTTCTTTGGCTCCTCTCAGTCTGGCCAAGACACTTGTGCAAAGGGAATAAAAAATGAAGGTAAAAAGGCAGCATTTTTCTTTCTCTTTTCAATTGTTTTGCTTCAAAACTTCCTCCCATTTCAGTTCTATGTAAAAACTTCCATAGGCTTAAAGCAGAAATGTTTCATTTCATGCCAAAGGAAATAGTTCACTCAAGTTCTCTGGGGTCTTTTTATCTCACAGAGGACAAAATGAATCCATCAGGATGAACAAGCCCAGCTACTTCAGCTTCTCTCTGTATGGCCCATGCTCCAGTCCTGACCATCTTGGTGGCCCCCACTAAACTTGCTCTAGTTTATTGACATCACTCTTGTACTGGGGCACCAAAAATCAGCCCAGTATCCAGATGTGGCCTCACTGGTGCCAAACGGGGAGAAGAATCAGCACCTTCACCATGCTGGCTGCGCTCTAGACTCCTTCCCAAGGAAGCTTGTAAGGTTATTGGTGTAAAAAGATCTCTCTTATTTTTTTCTTAATGCATTTTTGGAGCAAAGAGCAGAAGGCCCCGAGAGCTGTTTTCATACCCCCTCAGCCAGCATGTGCAATTGCCTCAGAAAGGAGACACTTCTCGTGGGGCCCAAGGTTTCGGTCTGGGGGAATAAGTGGCCTCCCTGAGGCCCAGGAGATGCTGCTCAGCTTTGCCCATTAGGCAGGACAGCCCGTGCTGCCAGGCACACTCACCTTTTTGGGGAGCGCCTCATACTCCCCAGCACGGATGGCTGGCAGGGATTTCCTGCTTTCCTCCCGTGCTGCCTCTCCGTACAGGTAAACTGCAAGAGAGAGCAGGGTATGACAGACAGGCCAAATGCCGCCATGGAGAGGGGGCTGTGGCACATCATCTAACAGGGACCACGGATCCATCTTTGCCCATTTTGGGACAGAAAGTGTTTTTGCCCTACTTAAGCCTTCGTAAAAGAAGTACATCTTCTTTTATATAGGAGAGCACTGGCACAGATGGAAGCACAGCCCCAGGCATCCAGCGCTCCCCCCACTCACCAGGCACCCCCAGCTCCGTTGACAAACGCTGCCCAAAGTTGTAGGCGCAGGCAATACACTCCTCCATGCTCACGTTCATCACCGGCACAAAGGGGCAGACGTCCAGGGCCCCCATACGAGGGTGTTCACCTGGGGACAGGACCAGACGTTAAAAGGAAGGGAGCAGTAAGAGCAAGCTGGATGAGGAGGGATGAAGGCCCTTTCCCAGCCCCTTTTGGAGGCTCAGCTTACAGCCCGCCTGCCACAAAGCATTTCCACTGCAAGGAAAGTTGTGTTTGAGGCAGTAATGTGTACTCCAGCCCAGCAAAAGGATGGTTTCAGGTTCTCTGTAAGAGGAAGACAAGCAAGAGCTTTGTGCGGTCCAGCCAGCATCCATCCTGGCAGTGCTGCTTGCTGGAGATGCAGAAATGTGCCATATTTGGTTGCTGGCAATCATTTTGTATCAGTTTTTAGCTTCTATGAACAAGAGAGGTTTTGAGCTGGGGAACCATGCTGTCAGGGCACAGCTCTGGCCATGCAAGGCATGCCAGTAGCCGCCCCCGCATGCCACAACCAACACAGAGGCTTGCTCTGGGCCCCAGCTGCCAAGGGACACTTGGTGCGGGGATGGCTCCCATGCTTCCCCCGAGCTCACCCGCGTGCCGACTCATGTCAATGAGCTGCCCGGCCACTCGGGCCGCGCTCAGCGCCCCTTCGACAACAGCTTCTGGGGCCCCCACAAAGGTGTAGACGGTGCGGTTGGTGGAGGGCCCGGCATCCACATCCAGCAACACGCAGCCAGGAGTCCCGGAGATGGCTTGCCCCAGCGCCTCAATCACCTGTGAGAGAGCGGAGACAGACAAGGAGGCTGGGCAGCGGGGCTGGCGAGATGCCCGCCTCAGCCCCGGGAGCCATGCAAGATGGGGGAGCCTTTTTGCAGCTCTCCCCAACCCCATTCCCACTGGCGCTGGGGTTGGGGCCATGATCAAGAAGGAGGCCACACGCCAGTGGGTACAACCCCATGCCACTGAGGATGCAGGACTCTGGTGCATGAGCATCCTGCTTCCAACCAGGGGGCACAGCGCTGGGACACAGAGACAGCCCCTGGCTCCCTGCAAGCTGCAGCCCTGCAGCAGAGGAGGGAAAGTTGATCAGGTGCCAGCTACATGCTGGAGAGGTCTGTCGCAATTTGCTATTCCTGAGGATACTGTCCCCTGTCAGCTTCAAAACTGATTTGGCTCTGCAAAGCCCATTTCCTAGGGGAACCAGGATTTTTACCATGACCTTCATGTTGGCTCCCTGGAAGGGCCAAAGTTCAGCCTGAGGCAGACACCCAACACAAATCATTTTAACCTGGACAGCGTAATGTTTGACAAAGCAACTGAAAGGGAGATTTCCAAATGGGATATGCCAGGCCACCTTCGTCAAGAGTCCTGGCCCTAAGACAACCTACAGGCAGCAGAAAGGAGCAGGACTCCAAGCCCCCCATTTCTCATGGAGGTGCAAAAAAGGATCAGGGACTGCATTTGGACACTTTCAGCATTAGCCATGCAGATAAAGGTGCATAGTCCCGGCAAGGGAGGCAGGGCAGAGCCTGGCAGTGAGCACTGCCTGCACAGCCCATCCCTGGTGGCATGAGAGGCCAAATCTGGCACAGGCCCTGCAGCAGGACACAACCAAAACAGGGCCACGGGGCACCATCAGTCCCAAGCAAACACCCTGTGGGACCAGCACCTTTGGGACCAGACCTCCTTTGAAATGCTGCAAGCTATCCCCTGTGGTCTCTGTCCCTTGCAAGCTTGCTTTTGTCCCTATAAAACAACATGAACTTTCTCTGACTTGACTTTGGTGGAATTCTAGCTAGCATGAAAGTAGCCAAAGGGCAATGGAAATAAATAGAAAACTATAAGCTGAGCTACAAATTGTAGGGAATAAAGTGCTCCAGAAGTTAACCCTAGACTAACCACCCACCTGCACTGTGCAGAGATGTCTGAGGCACAGCCCCAACCTGCAAGCAACCGAGCCACCTGCACCCCCAGTGCCTCCCACCCCATCCCCTCCTCCATGCGGCTCCCTTACCTCTTTGTTATTCCCCTCTGAAAAATTGGGGACACACTCCACCAGCTTGGCCATGGTGCTGGGGTCTGCCTGTACCACCGCAGCCACGTGCTGGGTTCTTTACGCTGCCCTGGTTTGCCTGAGCTGTCCTTTCCAGGGCCACGGAGAACCAAAAACCTTTCTAGCATCCAATCAGTTATTTTTTCCCAGAGCCAGGGTTTCTCATTAACTACGCTGATCCAAAGCCAAGAGACAGAAAGGGTCTTGGTTAAACAAAACAGTGGTGACTTTGGGCAGAAAAGCCCTTCTGGGCTTTGTGCAGCTGTGGGAAATGTGTTCCTGGGCCCACGGGTGACATGTGCGCTCCAGGGCCGGCAGCAGAGCCAGTGCTCACCAGTAATCACTAATCACTGCCCACTAGTCACTAATCAAAGGTGCTGCCCCATGAAGGAAAGCAGCCGTCCTGTGCTATGTCCAGCTCCAGCACCCCTTCGTGACTTCCCATTCAGATGACCTGCTCCTGCCTACAGGACAGTCCACATCAGCAAAGGAGATAACATGACCCCCAGTGTCCCTGGAGCTCTCTGGAGGATGGGAACATCAGGGAGGCCTGGCTGCTGCAAAGGGGAGACTCACGAAAGGAAAGTCCTCAGCATCCTCCCCGGGTCCAGTCTCACTCCTGATCCTGGTGGTTGAAGGCTCTGCACTCCTGGGGCCATGTTGCACTGGCCAGGCAACAGCAGGGCCAGCGGCGCCAAAAAGGAGGGCTCGTCCAGGAGTTGAATCCGGGAACTCTTGCACCCAAAGCAAGAATCATATACCTAGAACAACAAGCCAGGATAGTGCAGGTAGGACCCCACCAAGCTCAGCTCCTGCATCCCATGGACATGGGGTGGGGTCCCAGTGCTCCGGGGGGACAGCTCTTCCCAAACATTCTCTCTCCCTTTCCCTCTCCTTCTGCTCTACAGGCCAGCACCTCCTTCATGTTCCCCTGGAGGGGAAAGAGAAGACAACACAGGCCCAGGCACTGCTCCCTGTATGCTTCAGCTGCAGCTTCCCCAGCTCTCAGGGGCTGATTCCAGGGGGTCCTGCCTTCAGGCTGCTCCGGGGTCCAACCCAGATCCAGGCTTTCACTGTGCAGGAGCTGCTGCCAGAAGGCAACGGACAGGGCTGGCGCATCCACCTCAGCCCCCTTTTTTCCAGCCCTGATTTTCCCCCCTGAGATCCCTCTGCAGCCCAGGATGAGCCCACCCAAAGCCTCAGCTAGGGATTTACCACACACCAGCCCTGAACCCTGAGAATAAAACCTCTCGCTGTGAGCAGGATTCGAACCTGCGCAGGGAAACCCTATTGGATTTCGAGTCCAACGCCTTCACCCCTCGGCCATCACAGCCTCAGGTCTGATCATTGCAGGGTGCATGCAGACCTCCCTCTGCCTGCCCTGAGGCACCCACCTGGCCCTGGTGGGCATCCCACCCTGCCTCTCATAACCACTCTATTTTCTGGGAAGTGGGAAAGTTTCCTGGCTGTCTGTTGCTGTTCCCCCCGCACACGCAGCTCAGCATCATTCTGCTTCCCTGGACCAGCAACAGGGACATTGCCCAAAAATCAGCCCACTGAGCAGTGGGACACAAAGGGAACATAACCATGATCCTGCTTCAGCAGCCCAAAAACGTGGGACACATACACTGGGTGCACACAAACCTGTGCCAGTCTGGCTCGTTGGTCTAGGGGTATGATTCTCGCTTAGGGTGCGAGAGGTCCCGGGTTCAACTCCCGGACGAGCCCCCCTTTTGGGCACAAGCACAGCCCCTGCATGGAAACCAGGCCACAGCGAGGGCAGTGATGCCTGCCATGATGGCCGTGGGCAGCCTGGCTGCCTTGGGCATGTCCCAAAAGCCCCGGTAGATGGTCCCCATGAGAGAGCTGGGAGCGATGTGCCGTCCTGTGCCTGCATGGGAAACAGAGGCAAAACCCAGAAAGGGCCAGGACTTGTACCCTTCCTCGGTGGGGAAAGGGCTTTTGGGTGCAGCACTGGGGATGGCAAAGGGGGTGATGCCAGCACCACACGCCCCAGCAGGCAGCTCTCCCCTTGCCCTGTGGCACGGCCAAGGCCCCTGTTGTGCACGGTGTGGGCATCGCAATAGCAGCGCAGCCTGGGCTCTCGGCTGCACCACAGTCCCGCAGCAGCTCGACTTCCTGTCGCTGCACAGGTACAGGCAGCCCTTGTTCCAGGGGCTGCGGCCAGGAAAAAAATCCCCTGGCCTGCCCCAGAGCGGACCTCCCACTCCTGCAGTCTCTTGACCAGATGAGAGCTGCCGAGGGAGCCCCTGTGTCTGCACCCCTACGACCCCAGAGCTGACAGCTCCCAGGGGGAGGAGGGGCGGGGGGGGGGAAGGACCAACCAGAAGGTTTTTATGGGAATGAGGGAGAAACCTCAGGCCCGGGAGAGAACCCAATCTCTAGACAGCAGAGGGAAATCTCCTCCCCAGAAGCTGGGTGCACCACTGCAAGGCAGCTTTGTGGAGAAAAGGCACGTGGAGATGCTGGGGCTTGAACCCAGGGCCTCTTACATGCAAAGCAAGCGCTCTCCCACTGAGCTACATCCCCCCACCTGGGGGCTGCCTGTGCCNGGGGCTTGAACCCAGGGCCTCTTACATGCAAAGCAAGCGCTCTCCCACTGAGCTACATCCCCCCACCTGGGGGCTGCCTGTGCCCACTGGGCACCACTGTTCACCCCACACGTGGCGCTTGGAACACCCACCAGAGCTGGACAAGTTTTGTCCCGTGTCATGTCCAGGCGCTAGCCCTAGACTTGCAGCCTGGATGCAGCAAAAGGAACCTTTGTGCTCTGGGTGGCGTTGTGGACCAAAGGGAGCAGCACCGGCTCTGCTCAGCACCCTGAACATCTGGGATCTGAGGACTGGGTGTCCAGAGGTTATAGCATCCTGGCTCGTTGGTCTAGGGGTATGATTCTCGCTTAGGGTGCGAGAGGTCCCGGGTTCAACTCCTGGACGAGCCCCCCCTTTTGGGTACCAGGGTTGCCTCTTTAGCCCAGCCAGCACAGAGCTTATCCAAGGCCTGGACTTTGGCTTTCTCCCCCCAGGTCTTTGGGCTCTGTAAGGCAAGTGGGGCTGCTATGCATGCCTGAGGTCCCAGCCCCGCTGTGTCCCCAGCCTGGCCAGTAGGTGGGGACCTGCCAGGCCCCAGCTGCATTGTGCCCTAGCACCACAAGATGGCCCTGGCCACCAGTTGTAGGTGGCCTGCAAGAGCTGGGCACATGGAACCACCGGGGTCCCAGCACAGGCATCACTGGAGATGGCATCCACAAACTGGCATCAGCCTCTGGGGGGAAATGCCTTTCTTTGCACCCCCCACCTCAGCGAAGGGGCTCTGGCACCAGCATCCCCCAGTTGCCTGCAAAGAGCATGGCCAGGGCCGTGGCCGTAGGGTCTCTCCCTCACCCCATGCCTGTTTTCATGTCTCTCTAAGAGAGGCCAGATCAACTCATGCCACCAGCGCCACCTGCCTGGGAAGGTGCCTGGCACGGGGCCAGCAATGCTGCATGCTGCCCAGAGCTTGTCCGTGGTGCAGCTGGAGCAGGGAGGTACCTCTTCCTGCATCCAGGCTGCAGTGCCAGGGCTGAGTTGGGCCAAGACCATGGACTGTAAGCCCCATGGCCCTGGCAGGTTTCAGAGCAGCAGGGCTGTGCGGGGTGGGCAGCAGTGCCCAGTGGGCACAGGCAGCCCCCAGGTGGGGGGATGTAGCTCAGTGGGAGAGCGCTTGCTTTGCATGTAAGAGGCCCTGGGTTCAAGCCCCAGCATCTCCACATGCCTTTTCCTCCTGAAAGGTGCCCCCCTGGCAGTGGCTGGGATGGAGGGAGAGTCCTCACTTACATCCCCAAGGAAAGTCTCTGGGCTTCCTGTGTGCTGGCTGGGCTTGGCTTTCTTCCCAGGCACTTCCACACTCTGGGGAAATCCCCACAACTATTTCATTTTCCCTCCCCGCAGGAGCTGCAGTCAGTGGAGTACATGAGCTGTGAGTTGTCTCTGTGCGGCACGGGGCAGCACATCACTCTTAACTGGGATCAGACCTGCTAGCGGCATGGTCCAACAAGCTGCCTGTCCCCATTGCATTGGGCACCACTGCCCTGGCTCCAGTCATGGGCTGTGACAGGGTCCCACGAACCGACCTGACAAACACGGGCCAGGTCTGTTGGTGCCCAAAAGGGGGGCTCATCTGGGAGTTGAACCCGGGACCTCTCGCACCCAAAGCGAGAATCATACCCCTAGACCAATGAGCCAGGATGGCACACCTAGGGCCAGTTGAGGCCAGCTGCAGCACCCCATGGCCCTGGGGATGACATGGGACCCAGCCAGGGCCACAAGCTGGYGGTGCCACGCACACTCAGCCCTCTGGCAGGAGCATTTGCAGGTAAACCCACACACCATGCCCCACAGCTGTGGGTCTTGTGCTTCCACAAAAGTGCAAGGACCTCACCATCCCTCTGTGGCCCCTGTCCCTCATCACATCCCCTCAGAAAGCCCATTTCAAATGGCCCCGGAGATAATGGGCTCCAGCCCATGTACGCTGTGGCTGCTGCTCCCCCAACTCTCCCAGGGCTGCAAAACCTGGAAAACCCCAGGCGCACCTCCTGCCTTGGGGCTGCCCCAGGGCCAAGGGGTCCCAGCCAGCGCCTGGGTTTCCCTGTGTAGGAGCTGCTGTCCAGGGGACAAGGGACAGGGCTGGGGTCCACAGCCCCTTTTTTCTCTAGCCCTGACTTTCCCCCGAGGTCCCTCTGCAGCCCAGGATGGCCCAAAGCCCCAGCTGGGGATCCCCAGCACCAGCCCTGGGCCCTGAGAGTAAAACCTCACGCTGTGAGCAGGATTTGAACCTGCGCAGGGAAACCCCTATTGGATTTCAAGTCCAACGCCTTCACCCCTCGGCCATCACAGCCCCAGGCGTTGGCACCCTGGGGTGCATGGGAACCTGCCCCTGCCCTGGGCACACACCTGGTCCTGGGGCTCACTGTGCACCACCAGCCCCCTTCAGCCTGGCCCCAGGGCACTCTCACCGGGCCCCTCCTTACCACTTTGTTTTCTTGAGAAGTGGGAAAGTCTCCTGGGCCATCACTGCTGTCCCCCTGCATACACTGGTCAGCCCCACTCTGGTCCCCAAAGGTGGCAGCAGGGCCCTTGTCCAAAATCCAGCCCCTTGGGCCATTGGGGCCAAAGCAAACATCATCAGCTACCCCCCGGCACCCTGAACATGTGGGGCACAGGGTCTGGGAGCACATAAATAGTTCACCCCTCACCCAGTGCCATGGTCGGGGCTGGTGTGGGCACTGCAAGGGCAGTGCAGCTGTAGCTCTCAGCTGGGCCATGGTCCTACAGCAGCTCGGCATCCTGCCTTGCACAGATAGAGGCAGCCCTTGCCCTGGGGGCTGTCTCCAGAAAAAAACATCCCCTGACCTGCGCCAGAGCCGCACTCCCAGTCCTGGAGTCCCCTGAGCAACCTGATGGCCGGTCAGCAGCTCCTGGGGGATGAGAAAAGGGAACAAGAAGAAGGATTTCCCGGGAACCAGGGAGAAACCTCAGGCCCAGCAGAGAGCCCAGCCTCAGGTCTGGACTGGGAAATCTCCTCCCCAGAGGCTGGTGGAGGAAGAAGGGAGATTTCCTCCCAGGGCACAACCATTTCCACCACTGCAGCCACCACAGGAGATGGCATTCTGGAGAAAAGGCATGTGGAGATGCTGGGGCTTGAACCCAGGGCCTCTTACATGCAAAGCAAGCGCTCTCCCACTGAGCTACATCCCCCCACCTGGGGGCTGCCTGTGCCCACTGGGCACTGCTGCCCACCCCGCACAGCCCTGCTGCTCTGAAACCTGCCAGGGCCATGGGGCTTACAGTCCATGGTCTTGGCCCAACTCAGCCCTGGCACTGCAGCCTGGATGCAGGAAGAGGTACCTCCCTGCTCCAGCTGCACCACGGACAAGCTCTGGGCAGCATGCAGCATTGCTGGCCCCGTGCCAGGCACCTTCCCAGGCAGGTGGCGCTGGTGGCATGAGTTGATCTGGCCTCTCTTAGAGAGACATGAAAACAGGCATGGGGTGAGGGAGAGACCCTACGGCCACGGCCCTGGCCATGCTCTTTGCAGGCAACTGGGGGATGCTGGTGCCAGAGCCCCTTCGCTGAGGTGGGGGGTGCAAGGAAAGGCATTTCCCCCCAGAGGCTGATGCCAGTTTGTGGATGCCATCTCCAGTGATGCCCGTGCTGGGATCCTGGCAGCTCTGTGTACCCAGCACTTGCAGCCCCTGTGCCCCATCCTGCTGCCACCCCAGCATGGACTGTTCCATAGAGCAGGGGATATGGGGCATCCACGGCTGGGCAGCCCCTCACCTGCCATCCAGACTGGGTCACAGCAGGACCAGGACCCTTAGACAGGGAGAGCAGGTGCACTGGCCTTACTCACTGCAAAGTCCTGGCACCCGCCAGATGGTGTGGGGGGGGTGGGAACCAACAGGGCGAATGCCCATGGCTGGGCTCCCTGTGAGCTGTGCGTTGGCTGTGCAACAGTGCCCTACACAAGGCCCAAAAGGAGGGCTCGTCCGGGAGTTGAACCCGGGACCTCTCACACCCGAAGCGAGAATCATACCCCTAGACCAACGAGCCACGATGGCACAGCTGTTCCCACTCCAGCCTAGATCAGGCACCCCACGTCTCCAGGCACAGCTCTGGGCACAGTGGTGGTGGCGCCAGATGGGCACAGGGGACATGGGCTGCAAGTGCCCGGAGCAGAGGAAATCCCTGCAGCTGCTCCCTTTCTCTGGCCCCCAGGAGCTGCTGACTGTGGGATTGGCAGGGTGCAGGAGCTGCTCCATCAGCAGCTCCCAGTCGCTCCAARGGTGCCAATATTCAGCTCTGGGGCAGGTCAAGGGATGTTTTTTCTGGATGCAGCTCCTGGGGAAAGGGCTGCCTGTACTTGCTGCAAGACTGTGGCCAGCTGAGAGCCCCAGCTGGTGGGGACCCCCCTCCTTGATGATGTTAGAGTGAGGCAGTAGCACAAGGAACAGATTAAAGAGCTGATTTTTCACAAAGTCTGAATGCGATGAGGCTCAGGTATGAGGTTCTCATTTGCCCCCTAACAAACAGCTGCAGCAATTGCCCTAGCCAAGTGCTGTAATGCCTGCAAGGGGCAGGAATGGGTGAATTATATCACATTCCAGGCTGTGCCAGAATTAACAGTCCCCTCCCTAGGGCACATCCAGATCGTTGCCAGCTGGGCCCAGGGGAACCAGGAAGGAAGGACTGGCTGTAGGCTGTGCGGTCAAATCTCTCTCCTCTTCCCTATGATGCAAGTCATGGAGCTGTGGGGAGGAGTGGGCAGGGAGGGTACTGCACCCTTGTGCTTTCCCTGTTGCAAGATCCCTTTCAGCTGCCCAGTTTCTTCAAGGCTACATGATGAGCACTAGCAACAGCCATCTCTACCCAGCAATAAGCAGATTATCCTGCTCTGCTTTGGGAAATGTGCAGATACCTAATACTTAAAAAATGTGAATTTTCAGCCTTGGAATATTTAACTTCTATTGAATTTAAAACTCAGATCCCTGACTATTTCAATAGCAGCACCTTATCAAGCTTTTGGATCTGAGCTATGTTTTCATTGCACTCATCCTTGTCTCTCTAGCAGCAGCACCTTCCCCTGGGGCTGGTCTCCCAGGTGGCAGACATTCAGAGGAAAAAGGGTGGTAGGGAATAGCTGGAAGCAGTGTCTGGAGGTGATTTGGACTCAGGGTGAGATGTAGCACTGGCAGAGCAAGCAGGGTTGCAGGCTTGCAAGGGCAAGAGCCCTGCAAGCACCACTCCCATGGGCAGCACCAGGAAGGCCACACCAGGACGCTGGTGCCTTTTGATTTGTGTGCTTCTTCCCAGGTGACTCACACAGTGGGGAGACCTGTTATTTTCCTGCTTTATGGGATTTCCAGACCTGGAGAAGAATCAGAGCACTCGGCAAGGAGTTCCCTGGGGTGCTAGAGTCATTGCCTGTCTGGCTTGCTGGGCTCAGCACAGGGGCCTTGCATAGGGGACAGGGCGCCCAGTGAAACCACAGCAAGCCCCTGCCCTGTAGTTAATCTGTGGGTGCGGCAGTCAGTGCCTCAAGCCAGGATGCTGTCCTGATAGTGCCCTCTCCTCTCTGTTATCTCTGCTCTGCAACCATTTTCCCTCTTCTTCCTAAAGCCCAAGAGCAGATGCCCTCTCTGCTTTTGTGGGAAATTGCATTGCAAGGCTCAGTGTGAAACCTCATGGAAAAGAAGGGGGATTTGGGGGGGCAAACAAATCCCATGTATCCCCTCATGCCCACACTCTCCCAGCCCCAGGGGCCCTGTCTCCACATGGCTGGCTCCAGGACGTGTGTCCCCAAGTGCTCTGACCAGGAGTCCTTGCTGTGGCGAGGAAGACAAGGGACGCAGCCTAGCAAGGCCACTTTGCATCCCTGGGTTTGCCCACAGCTTGATGGCGGCATGTTGGGGAGGGATGCACTTTTTCCTGCCTTGTAGGAGTTGGTGGTGGATCTGTCTCTTCATCCTGTCCCACTGCTGTGAGTCACCAGGATTCTTGTCTCCTAATCTGGGTGTGCAGGGAAACTGCACGTAGATGTGCTGGAATCTTGCTCACCGGCTAATCCAGCCACCATCAATCCCTCCGTCCTTATAGCCTGCCTCGTGCTGCTGGGGGCCTCCACACCCAACAGTCCCATTCACACTAATCCTCACTTTTCTGTGATATTTCTCTATTTTTCTATTTAAAAAAATCATTCCAACCCAAACCATGATTTCATCCCTCCTCCTCTCCCTCTCCTCCATCCGCAGAGGAGCAATGCAACCCAGCACCCACCACTGCATTTGCCTGGAGCTGTTGGCTCTCCCTGGTACCTGCTCTTTGCAGGAGATGCTCACTGGCTGCTTCTGGCAGCTTCCCCAAGCAGAGAAATGCAGAGAAACCTGAGTGAGCCCATTTGCTAAGTGCAGTGGTACAGGCTGGGGTGTCCCCATGGTTACACACTCCCCAAAGACGAGATCTACATCCCCATGGATGTGATCCTGCAATTGGGAGCTGCCACCGTCACCTTCTCAGGCCAGGGTGTTTCAGCTGCTCCTTGTTGAGCTGAACTACCCCACCATCATTCATGCACTGTAATTTTTGCTGGTGCAGTTGGTTTCATTAAAGCAAAGGATAGGAGAAAACGTAAGAAAATAGCTGTCTCCAGGAAGCGATGATTGCTGCAGGAGGAGGATGCTGAGTGATAACAGGGAGATGGTTTCCTCTGAGGAAATGAGCATGTGAGGGAAGATGGGATGTGAGTACAAGACATGAACCTCAACAGATCCAGGCATGGCCAAAGGGTCTTTTTTGAGCTACGCTCCAAGCTTTTCCGAGAAATGCTTCTGTTGCTATTGTCATGAAGCAGGCAATGCCGGGACCAAAACCCAGGACCTATTTCTGTCCCTCCATGTACATACTTCCATCTACTAATCTTTATTTTTCAGCTCAGCTTGGGCTGTGTCTCCTCCTGCAAATGTACCCTCAGTCTTGGTCTGCAACTCTCTATTTCTCACCAGGGCCTTTTGCTCCACCATCTTTGCAGGAACCTGTATTTTAGGGCCTGATTAGCAGGTCTGTGGGGTCCTGCCCAGGACAAGTACTAGCTAGGGGGGATATGTGGCAGAGTGAATTCAGGACAGCACTTAAGCTGGGAGCCAAGACCACAGGGCTCCTGGGCAGGGAGTCAGAGCACCCATGGGAGACAGGGAGCCATTGTCCCCTGGGATGAGGATCCCTGCAGGACCCTGAGGTCCTCACTTCCATGACTCCGGCTGCACCACATTTTTCAAGTCAAATCAAGGATGCATGCAGATTTTAGTCTCCTTTGGGACACTGGGTCTTCAGAGAAAAATCTGTACAACTTCACCAGTGGAATCATTCCACAAAAAGTCCTCTCAAAATGTTATTCCTTTCCCTTGCCCAATCCTGGACTGTCCTGCTGAGCAAACAGATGAAAGACAGTCATACAAACCCCAGATGCCTATGGCTTTCTAATGAGTCTTTTGCTAGAGAACCATTGCTCTTCCACTTTGCAATGTTTGGTAGGATTTTGCTTCTCTTCTCCAAGGACAATTTTTAGAGCTTGTATAAAAACATCTGAGCAGTCCTTGGAGTAGGGATATGAATCCACATCTCTGTTCTTCTGGTGCTCTGACTGCAGAGCAACAGCCATGTAAATTATCTCCAAATTAGGAGCTCCTCTGTGAAGATCTTCTGAGCAATAAAACCAGCTGAGCTTGATCATAGGCTTTTGAAGACCAGCATGCTTTCAAACTTAGCATAATCTTTCTCTACAAACACTCACAAACTTTATGCAAAGTGTCACATTACCAAAATGCTCATAGTATGAAAGAAGATTTAAACAATATCCATGGAAGTCTTAGTCGTGTCCTTATCCTCCTTCCATCAGTTGAAAAAGTTCTGCTTGATGGTACAAGGCATCTTAAAGAGGCTCATTCAATGCCTAATGTCTTTTCCTGGAGACGTCTGCACCCTCTCCCTGTAAAATAATTATTCTCCAAATTCGTCTAAACTGTTCAGCCAGCTCATCCCACAGTAGAAGTCATACATCCTAGTCTTTGGGAAAATCTAAGGATGGAGCTTGCTTGGGCTGTGGCCAGGGATGGGGTTATCCTCTGGGCTGTGACAGTCTGCATGTGTGTGTGTGACACTGGACTGCTCCCCTGGGACACCCATGAGCTGACCAACCAGGTGACAACATCCACAGTTAATTTACCCCTTAAATCATCCTCATACTGGCAGCTCTGTAACTCATAGGTGGTCACTAACTGACCAGCTCATGTATGGAGGGAACTGCAGGTCGCTCAATCCAGAAACGCATCAAAGCTCACTACTGAGAGCTGTTCCAACTCTTACCTTTGTATCTAGAGTGCGTGGGGAAATTATAGTTTTTTCTTCATGTCTTTATAACTATGTTTATATATCTTTATTGATGGTGTTACCAAAGGCCTGAGTGTCCATCACACTTGGTGTTTCTGAGAAATTTTAGGATGCTTCATCCCATAATATCTCCAATAATAGGTGCTCAGTTGCAGATTTTGACAAAGTTAGGCTTCTGAATGTCTTTGTGTTCAGAGAAAGCCTGGGTAACTGTACACCGTGTTTGCATTGCTGGAACCCCCCCTTCCACTGACAGGAGGGGGAATGCTGCTGCAGGCATGGGCTACTGGACAAGGTGCATGCCTAGCCAGGATGGAATGGCATTTCCAAAGCCGTCATATTGAACTAGCACTTGGAGATAGGTATATGTTAGGCTCATGTTACTCATGTGGCTCAATGAAGGCAAAATGCTTCTGTCACATACCTATATATGCATGCATATGTGCGCATGCAGCAGCACAGAACAAAATGTTTTCTGCTGCTTCATGAAGAGATATAGCCAGATGCAGACGTCTCACATGCCTCACTCCGGCACCTTTGCTCTCTAGGTTTGAGTTATTACATACTTATTTGTATTAAGACCCCTTTTTCCACTTACTGGTGTAAAGAGTAAGAATGACAAGCCTAATGCCTGATGTCTGGTTTTGTCACTGGCATATATCTTAAGAAGCTTTGACTCTTTATCTTCATAAAGCATTATAGAGATAGGAGAGCTGAAGAAATGCCCTTGAGACATATGGAAGGGAAATTTTTTTGTATTCATTTTGAGCAGTGTTAGGTAGCTCTACTCCAACCCAGCACAGAGCTGGGCATGCGGTGACCATCCAAAGGAGCCTCTCCTGAGAAGCCCATATCTGCCTTTTCTCCCTGGGCCCCACATCCACCCTCCTTAGCTCACCAAAAAAATGGCTGAAAAAACAAGAAAAAGGCCATTTCGAAATGTCCAGCCTTCATGTTCCCACCTCCTCAAGGGAACAGGCAATGAGGTTGCTCTGGAAGGAAGTCCTCCCTGCCATGCCACTAAGCAGATTGTCATTATGGGGCAACAGGAGAGGTTTCCAGGCTAAGAAAGTCCCCTTTGGGCTGGATGCTGTGAACTACACCCACAGCACGGAGCTAAGCAGCAGAAATTCCCATTTCAGTCAGAAAAGAAAACCCTCCCACAGCAATAAGTTGCCAGGAGAGTGGGTTATCACTTCAGATTGGAGGCAAAAGGAACACCAGAAGACTCAGGCTATGATGTAGTATGTCTTTAATGAGAAGAAAAAGTAGAAAAAATCAGTTCAGAGTACAAATGTATTTCCAGTGCTCAGTAAAGAAATGGATAATCTCCCACTCAAGGACAAACTGATCCCTACAATGTGTTCCTCTGTCCCCATTGCCCCTGTAGCCCATGACTATCATCTTCCATCTACAGCTAGCTATAAGCATTTTAGCCCAGCCAATAGCAAATGCTGTGAAACACCGTAGGATGGGACACCTACATGGAAATATTAAGTAAAGCATAACAAGAAAGATATACAGAGGCACGATCTTGAGTGACAGCAACTTCACATGGCTCTGTTCCTTTTGGGAGGAGCTGTGGGTGCCTCCCACACTTTGGAAACCCACAGACTTTTTCTTAGTTCTCTTCCCAGGTCTCTTTTCTGTATTTCATTTTTCCTTTCCTACGTGGCTGTTCTGCTGGCATCAGTGGGATGAGGTGCACCAGCAGGAAAACCTCTACAGCCCACCACCGAGGCACAGCAGTCCCACATCCCGCAGCCCCCAGGAGCCACCGGATGTGACAGGCACCCCACAGCATCTGAGATAGCTCCCAACAGCCGCCGATGCCGTGGATCCCACCGTTGTGTTTTGTGGGTAGGAGCTGAGGATGGGGCCGGGCAAGGTCACCACAACGGTGGGGGGCTGGATGATGGTCATGGAGTCCCCGCACTGCCTGAAGCACAGCTCGTTGCAGCTGGTGGCGAGTGGCTTTGGGCCACAGGAGGAGGGGAGGCACAGGTCATAGCAGGACATTGCTCTGCGAGGAGGTAAACCTGAAAGTCAGAGCAAGGCATAAGCACGAGGCAGAGGCTGGACTGTTCCTGCTGATCCCTAATTCAGCAGCTCTGGTAATGAGAGTGTAAGAGAACTAGCCAGAGGCTGAGTGTGGATGGTTCAGAAACCCTCGAAGGAAGACTTTCCAAAAGACATAGAGGCGGTTTTGGCAGAAGTCAGCTCCCCCCTTCCCTTGTCCTGTAACTCTCTTGCGAGAAACCAAGGAGGCTAGTTTGAGTTTGCATAAGAAGAAAGTTGAATGTCAGAGAGTAGAAAATGGAAAATGGAGCTGCTTGTAAGTGTTTTGAGCAGTGAGAGGCACAGCATGCCAAATGCACTGAGACCAGATCCATAGCTGCACACTGTCTGCCCTCAAAGGCAGGACTGAAAGCTGACAGCAAGTCTTCATCAAACAAAATGCTCATTAAAACGCATCCAGCTGTAATAAAACCCACCTAAATCAGCATGAGTGAGCTGGATTTAATATGAGCAGAGCTATCCCATCCCAAAATCCAAGGGACCTCTGCTGCCCTTCCTTGAAGGGTGGTACATTGATCCCTGTAACTTGGGAATGTGCTAATTTATTTTTAAAAAGGAAAACAGTGAAGGATGCAGCTGGCTATATGATTAGAGACCCTCACCTTAAACCTTTAAGTCCGGCATCCCACGACTGCTGCACTTAGAACCCTGACGCCTCATTTTGCAAAAGAAAGAAACCCTTCCCCAATGTCCTCCCCAGGCAGGAGATAGGTAACAAACCTTGAACTTTTACAAAGCACAAAAAAGCAGTAAGAGCAGCAGTTCAGCCCGGAGAAGGAGACAGAACCCATCCCAACTTACCCAGGTAACAGAGGAGGCTGCAGCTGGGGAAGCGGATGGCAGGGCTGGGCGCCGCAAAGGGTTTTATACCATGCCCCGACCCCCAGGGGAGCAGGCGCATTCCTTCCACGTGAAACTTCAGCAAACAGCAGTTTTTGCCTGGAAAGCTCCCCCAGCTGATTAAACAGTTTCCCCTTTCATCTGTTATGTTTTGCTTCAATTTAATGCTAAGTAAGATTGAAATGATTCAAGCTACAAGCAGTAATTATGTTACTTCCTAAGGCCAAAGTACTTTTTAGGTCTTATGCTGTGAGGCAGGGAAATGTTTTAGCAGAATTTAGGGCAGGCACATCCCTGGCACACATCCTCCCCACCTCTTTCTGAGCACAACCATAAACCTCTTGGGAATTCAGCTCTCAAGCATATCTGAGGTGAACTCATGAGTTCAGGGATTTAGGCTGAACACAAGAAACCTGCATCTCTAAGACACAAACCCTAAGAAAAATGGCCAGCTTCCTGCACTGTGTCAGCCTCACACGGTCTCATAAATGACAAGAAAATCAGGAAAGCCACAAAGACAAAGGGCAGTGAAGAACCATGAGAGAGTTGGGGAAAAATGCCAGAGCAACACAAAAAATTAGGCAGTAATGAGGGTGGTGAGCACATTTCCGCAGCCAGGCAGAGCACTGAACATCCCTTCTCCTTCCCAATGTGCCCACATAGTACAGACATGGACACGACACTGAGGGGGAGCACCCGGAGTTAAGCTGTTCCAGCACAATCAAATTGTTACATTTTTGGACCTGCTCTCCATGTCCTTAGAAGATTTCATCTTTTTTGTTATTCCTCATGCCCACAGTACAAATTCTGCTTGGAAGGTATATAATATTTTAAACACAAACTAATCAAAGACACAGAAAGGTGTTAAAGTAGATGCTGGAGTCCATTCCTGAAGGTGATACACACCTAAACTGATTTATTTTGCTCAGTGAGCCTATTCCAGAGGCCAAAAACCTTTCCATCTTGCTCTTTGGATAGGCTAAGAGCAGTGAACTGGAAGCTCACAGCTATTTTTTTACTGGGATGGACTGACATAGACAAGGCATTTTAATTACGGGCTGCCACGTGACACCAGATTGCTCTGCTAAAACCCTGTTAGCTGCCAAACAGCTGAGGAGTCACAGAAGTCCCGACCTGCACTTAAACATGAGTCATCTGCATGTTGGAGAGAGGGAGTCAATGACTTGGTACCAAGCAGGGGCACAGGAAGTTTGAAGAAAGCTTTTCATTTAATGCTAGCAGAGACCAGATGAAAGCATAAAAATCTTCTACCCCAGCATAAATCCCGACAGGACTGGGGGGATGTGTGAAATGCATGTGTGGAGCCAGGTATTTTCAGCATCATTGTTGAACACATGCCTTGTAGGGTTTTGTAGGGTCGCTTGAGTCACTAAGGTGATGTGGCCCTGTACAGCCAAGATTTATAGCACTGAATTGTCCCTAGTGACTCCTTCCTGCCCTGCCTGCCAAGGCAAAAAAAGCCTTTTAGAGGTGCTGGGGTAAAGCACAGCTCACTTTAACCTTGTTCTGGAATGGGGAAGGGGAAATCAGTTTTTTCAGTGGTGCAGAGGAGGACACGTGCTTCAGCCACAGGCAGCCCTGCAGCCTGCAGGAGTGAGGTAGAGGGCTGTGGGTTCAGATAACTCACAGGGTTCAGGTAACTGCTTTTTCCCCCTCTTGAATAACAAAACAAAAATGTCACAGGTAGGTCCTGGACCCACAGTCTAAGGGTTTCTTCTCCTTCACTGATTGTCTTCCTTCTCTTTTTTGTGCCTCTGATTGATTGTGCATCCTCCTGATTCCCAGAAAAAAAGATTTTCCTGGGGAGACTTCCAACACAGGCTGGGATCTTCTGATTTGCAGCCTCACTGTGTGTTTCAGTTTCCCAGTTCAGTTTAAGTATTTGAGGTGCAACTGCTCACATTAGATCATGTATGATTGCAGTAGAATATCAGTGCATGCTGTGAGGCTTAAAACACACGCATGGGGGCAATTAAAGAGTGAAAAATTCTGAACATGAGCAATCCATGCACTGAAATAAGTCCTTTGTCTGGAGAAGAGGAAAGGAGAAACAAAAGGCACATGCTAGCCAGTTAAAATAAGCAGATTTGTGTAATGAATGGGATTAAACCAAAGGCAAACTATACAGGAAAAAGCTCTTCCTGGAAATGCAGATATGCGGGAGAGAGATAGGACTGGTTTTAGTAACTCTTATTCATTTCAGAAGATGAGCAGTTTCTGGTTGCAACCCGACTTTCTCTGGAGGAACAATAAAACCAAGAAAACACCATCTAATCAAGCATGTCAGACCCATTCTAATGGCTTCTGCAGTGGATTCAGAATGTGTTGTCATCTCAGCCCTGTTTCTTCCTGCATGTAAGAGCATGGGAAGAAACCATGCATGGTCTGAGACCAATAACCACCATGCCTCACCCGCAAAGATGTGTTTCCCTTTCTGTAGCACTTTGCAACCCCAGTTTCACTGCTCTGCATTTTGATTTCCGGCAATCCAAGGGCTGGATGTCTCTGACACAGGCTAGAGGGTGAAAGTTTGCCTCTGGCCTGAAATTTCTCATGAAAGTCAAAGAAGGCAGCACATTTTGGAGCAGCAACAGGCCTGTGCCTACTGCATCCTGTCTCCAAGGAAGCCCAAAATCGACAACTGGCATGCACTTGCCCTGGGGCTGCAGCTGACCTGCTGTGAGCACACCGCACGGGGACCACTCTCAGGGTGGTGACGGGGTGCTTGGGGCAGGTGATGGGCAAGAGGGGATGCCCTGATGCTTGGAGCCAGCACCCTGACACATACAGGCTTCCCCCTTCATCCCTGTCAGGGAGCCTCAAGCAAAAAACTTCCCATGAATGCTAAAACATCCTCATTTTTCTAGGGTCCTAACATGTTTCACCCCTTGGAGAGATGTCCATAACACCAGCAGGTTCCTGGTATCTGTGAAAGGTCTAGGAAAGGAGCTGAGGCTGCTGGTTGCTTGCTGAAGTGCAGCAATTGCTGCACTAATGTGCACCTGTGTTTGCTTACGTGCATGAATTTGCTGTGCTGAAGAGACAGTCGTCTCCTGGAAAATCCAGGGAAGGAAAGCAGCCAGGAGGGGATAAGGATGAGAGAGGAGAGACCCTGCCTGGCCCTGGGTCCCTGCAATGTTCAGATTTCTGGGGAAGATAGAGAAGGAGGTGGGTGACCTCTGTGGAAGGGCAGAGGAGGATGGGGAAAGCCAAGGCCCTTGGTATGGGTAGGAAGATGCACACCTCTCTGTATTGCTGGTAGAGGAGATCCTGGAGTTACCTTCCGGGCTTGTTTTCTGGACACTGCAGCCTGGAAAGATTTCCTTGGCCTGGTTTTAACTCCAGATTCCTTAGCTTTCAGATTCAACAGGTGGAAATGTTGATGACAGTTATATTTACTAATGCAAAGATCCTCCTATGGAAATTGCTGAGCTTTGCACAATATGTTTCCTACAGAGCTGGGAAATGGGACCCTCCATCTGGCTTTGGCCGGGGGGCGCCAGGCTCCAAAGCCCCCCACTATGAGTTTTGGCCATTGGGCAAGACCAGGCTGCTGGTGGCAGGGGACACCTTGCAGGGCTATGGAGCCACCCTCCCCTGCAAGACAGGATTCATGGAGGGGTGCCAAGGCCCTGGGATGGCAATGGGGAAGGCATTTTGGGGCCTCATCCCTGTCAACAGCCCAGGAAGCGGAGCCTAGCCGGTGCCACCAGGAAGATCCAAGCTCAAGCTGTGACACACCTCCCCGAGGCTGCAGGCAATCTGGTTTCATGCTGCCCCATGCATCCTGTAATTGCCCAGTCCTTGGGTGGGTTGATGCTTCACAGTGTCACCGAGGTGAGTGTGTGCCCCCCAGCAAACCTTGTCACTGCACACTGGAGCAGGGGCAGAAGTGGGCCAGGGCAGACATGGCATAGCAGGGTTGAAGGCCATCCCAATGGGGTCAGATCATTTCCTCTTCCAGCCATCTCTGCCCTATAAGCCTGTAGGTCCCCATCCTGCTGCAGGAAAGGGAGTGGATCAGACCCCCATGCATGCCTTGCAGCCCCCTATGTCATGCATGGGGACAACCTCAGGCATCACCTGAAGAAGAGCATGCACCCACTGCCTGCTCTTCCCATTTCACCATCTCCTGCTGTGCGTTTTTGTTTCCCTGGCTCTGTAATGCTGGGCTCTGAAACCCACCCTTTTTCCCCCAGAATTCTCCCCTATCCCTCGTGCGGGTGGTCCTTGCTGTCCTGCAGCGTACTCATCCACCTTTTCCAGGATGGTGGGGCTGGCCAAGCACTGGGGTGTCTCATGGCAATGGGATGGGACAGGGCTGGTATTTCCCCACAGCCGGATCATCATTTCTCACTCAGGAGAGGTTAAATGAGAGAAGGAGCAACAGTCAGCAGAGAGGGAAGTAACTCCCAGTTGGTCCCCAGGGGCATCCCCTTAAGGCATGGGAAGAAAACACAGCCCCAGGAAAAGCCAAAAAGCAAGCACAGGGCTTCCAGCATGGGCAGCTATGCCTTGGTGTTCTTGCCTTGCCTCCAAGCCACAGCACTGCTTTGCCACATCCTCATCTGCAGAAAGAAGGGGTCAGACTGGGGGAAGATATTTGCAAGGCTGGCACAACACATTTCTGCAATCACCGTGGCCTCCGTGTGAGGTGCAAGCCAGTGTTTTCTCCCTGTTATGGAAATGTGAAGAACACTGTAATCATTTTGCCCATGTCCTCGAGATTGCAGAGTGTCTGACCTCTCACTGTGAGTGGCAGGCACACCCAGCACAAGTTGTGTCAAAGCACAGATACCTTCTGAGAAGTGCAAGACTTTCCTTTCTGCATGTCCTCTAGGATTTCAACAATAAAAACCTACTAGCAGGTGTTTTTCCTCTTTCCCATCCTCATCTTGGAGTAACTCACCCTGTCCTCTCCCTAGGAACTTCCCCAGCAAACATGGCCACATATACAGGGGGGAGCTGCCAATACATGGCATCTTTGCTGTTCTCAGAAAAGCACTGCTAAGACATTGAGATGCTTCAGCGAGATGCAGCTTTGTTCCATCGGTGTGATGGTGAATCCCAAGGGTGCAAGATGTGGAGAGGAAAAAACTGGATCACAGAATCAGGACAGAAAGGAAAAAAAAGCAATGCCCGGACTCAGTGTGTGCCAACATCTCTTTCCCTGGCTGGCACCCCTGGGCTGTTGCAAGCTTTCCCTGCCAATGGAGGCTCCCCGCTGATTGGCACTTTGACTCCCAGAGGAGATGTGGTCAGCTGGAGGCAAAGCAGCTGGCCAGCACGTGGGTTCGAGGAACAGAGGTCTCTCCCCATGCAGGTGGGATGGCACTCTGCTCACACACAGGACGCATGGGGCCCTGCACGTCATCCTGATGCAGAAGGCCAATGAAAGCACCTGAGCAACCAAGAGCAGATTCAGCAAGTGAGGCCATTAATCCAGATGGAGACGGATATTTAACATGAAAGAGCAAAAGAGACAGGCAGGAGGAAGCCAGCTGTGCATGGATTCATCCCAGTGCAACAGGGTAGTGCCTGTTCTCCACACCAGGGCACTGCACTGCTTTTACATTGTGCCGGTTGGAGCAGACATGGCCCCACGCAGCCCACCAAGGCTGGTGGTGCATCTTCTGCGGGTGTTTTCCTCTGAATGGGATCCCCCACCTGCAACGCAGATACTTTCCCTAACTAAGCCACAGAGCCCAGCATCAGGGAGACAGCAGGAGCAGGAGGGGAAGGCCAGGAGGGGATGATATTCACACAGATCTGGGCACCTGCATACCCTGCCTGGGATGGCCCAGCCGCCTGAAGCTGCACTTGAGGGAAAGCTAGCAAAAGATGGAGACAGCCCGGACCTTCTCTGGGTGCAGCGCAGTAGGGCTCAACCAACTGCTTCATACAGGGCTGCACAACAGACCCTGCACCAAAAGGCTCCTGCTCAGTGCAAGTGAGACAGGAGACCACAGGGGCCCGACGAGGATGGGATTCGAACCCACGCGTGCAGAGCACAATGGATTAGCAGTCCATCGCCTTAACCACTCGGCCACCTCGTCTGATGTTCAGTAAGTTATTTTGAGTAATTTTTTTTTTCTATTTGACCAAASAATCCAAACATGCAACTGGTTCTTTGGAGCTCTGAGGATTTTTCCAAAGAGCTTGGCTGAACAGCAGGGAGAACTTTGAAAAATATGTCTCCATGGCCATGGAAATGAGCAGCTGGATGGAGCAAGCCTGAACAGCTATCACAGGGTGGGCAGCATCCAGGGCTGGCAAGGGGGACAAGAATGATGCTTGCCATTCACTTGTCCCTCTCTATTTTCCCCTTCATCTCCTTGTTCAGAGGAAAACACAGGGCAGAGTGAACAGGAGATATGGTTGTTTTTTTTTTTTGCAATAAAAACGTGTGCCTCAGGCTTTACTATGTTTTTTTGTAGGTCTCTATCACCACCTCCAAACATCTGGTGTGCCCAGAAGGTTTTCTGCTTGATTCAGCAGTGGTCACACTTGTAAATGGAAGAGGAAGACAGTGGGAGCAGCTGGGCCAGCAAGGTATATATTTCCCAAATGCCCTAGTTTAGGAGATAGTTTGGGTCATGTCACAGCTCTCAGCACCCCAAAGAGCTGGACTGTGCTGTGCCTGAGCAAAGGCGAGCTGCCCAGCCGCCCAGCATTACTGCCAGCCCTGCGCACACCTCTGGCAAGAAGCAATTACCTGGCTAAAATACTCTCACTTTTACATGTCTTCCCAGGTCACTGAGTATGTCACAGGGTATAACTGACCCAAAGAGTGAATGCTGACCTTCCCTATGCTCCTCTCAGTAGCTGTCAAGTGGAGGGGAGAGAAGCAGTGACTCTTACAGAACTTACATTTCCACATCAACCATTTGTTTCCTAAGAAGTGCTCTGTCTGAGCCAAATTTCCTCCAAAATGAACTTGCCTACTGCCCTGGCCATAGGTGGAGAAGTTGGGAGCTGCGGTTGACCCCAGCCAAGCACGTATCAGTCCCAGGGACACAGAGAACCAGGACCACAAGAGGCCAGTCGCGTCTTCCTCCACCAAAAGTGGGTAACAGAGAAGATGCAGCCAGACCATCCTCAAAGGGCAAAAGGACGGGAGGCCACAGGCACAGGCTGCAGGCAGGGAAATCCTAACAAGCTTGGCACTAAACAGTATTGCCAAAATGTTGACCACTGGGTCATAGTCCCCACGCTGGAAGTCAGAGTGTAAGGAAGCTCTCCTTCCTCCCAAGAGCAAGGCTGCCCTGGGACAGGGCACAGAGAGGTGGAGGGGCTCCATCCTTGGACCCTGAGCACCTGATCTGAGCTTTGGGATTCCTCTGTCTGCGCAGGAGCAGAAACCTCCAGTGGTGCCCTCAGCCCAGGGCTGGGGTTTTGGAGGTGAGAGCAGGTGTGGGGCAGGGAGAAAAACAGTCCCCCCAGCCCAGGCACCACTGGGAGTCGAACCCAGGATCTCCTGTTTACTAGACAGGCGCTTTAACCAGCTAAGCCATGGCGCCCTGCTGCCCTGTGCCCCTCGCCCCCATGCCATCCTGGGGGGACCCAGCAGCACTCAGCCTTCACCTGGCTCCAGGCACCCCATCCCTCTCCCCCCCACTGTATGTCCCATGGCATGGCCTCTGCCTTGTGCCATAGTCCAGGAAACCCTGACCCCAAAAACCCGTCCCCTCAGATCCCACCAAGAGCACCCTCAGTGCTCACCCAGGCTGCCTAGTTGTGGAAAGCTCCTGCATCTCCCCTTCCAGGGCCAGCTGGGTTTGGGGCCTTGACACCCTGCGGAGACTTTCCAGCTTGCTCCTCTTTTACCCTGCTGAGACCTTGCCCCGGCTGCCGCTATCCCCTGCACCACATGGACATGGGCTCCTCAGTCTCATTTTTTTCCTGATTTCCCACCCTGGCATCCCCAGGGCATCACCCGTGCGCCTGGCTCATGTGTGCGTGTCTGAGGCAGAAGTCAGACAGGGAAGGCACCCTCCAGCTGTGCCAGCTGTGAAAGGAACCCACTGCTAGGGCTGTCCCTAGCCTCTGGCACTGGCTGTTTCCATCAATGGTGAGACCCTGGTCTTGCGCTGGATCTCTGGCCCATCAGCACCTGAGTCCACCTTTCAAACAAAGACAATCTGAAAGCCATGAGGACTGCTTTTAGCCCTATGCAACTATTTCCTGAGGCAGCAGCATTTAAACTCTGGCAAACTGTACTGGAAAGCTCCCCTAGGCAAAAAAAACCCACCCTCAGGGCCCCCAAAGGGAAAGCACAGTGGAGCAAGTCGTGGTGCTGATCCCTCACTCTTATGGCAGAGCTGTGCAACCGTGCCCTCACAAAATGCAAGGATGGAGGGCGGGGGGGTGCCACCTTGCTGGGCTGAGACCACCAGTACCTGGCCTGTGCCAGGTGAGCAAGGGCTGGAGGTGGGGGGAGCAGGCTGCTTTGCTGGGAGTACACAGAGCTGGAGAAGGTGGATGGATGGCAGCCCTTTCTGCATTTCATATATGCTTCATTATCACCTGCTGCTCCAGGTCCCCCTTGTCCTTTGTGCAAGGGATAGAGGACTCAATGCATTTGACAGCTCTGGCTGACACAGGGACTCAAACCCTGGCACCTGCAAGTAAAAGCCAGATGCTTTTCCATTAGAGCTATCACAGATCTATAGAGGACAATGGAGAACTACATGGGAGAGGCCAGCAAACATCACTGTCTCATAGCAGAGAAAATGCAGGGAGTTTTCTGGAGCAGGTGTCATTCCCTGCACACCATCTTTGTAAAGTAGCCAGGCTAGAGAGATGGCCAGAGCCCTTCATCCCTGCAGTCAAAACCTCCTACTAGTATCACAGCCACAGCACTTAGGTACAGAAATTTTGTGTTTAATGGTGCCATCCCCTGGCCATTTCATTCAGCCCCAAGTGAATGAGAAAGCCCAGAGGAAAAGCCTTACCACTGGCACCTTGCTGTGCTCTCTCCTTGCCCTTGTCTTGGCACTGCGGATGGGGCAGAGGCAGGGTCTCCTTGGACCAGGGCTGGGGGGGCAGGGACAGTCTGGGGGGCTCCCAAGGTTGTCTAGGGGGAGCCAGCTGTGCCATCGTGGCTCGTTGGTCTAGGGGTATGATTCTCGCTTCGGGTGCGAGAGGTCCYGGGTTCAACTCCCGGACGAGCCCTCCTTTTGGGCACTGTTTTTGCTCAGCTGGCTCATGTGGCCCCAGCTGGGTACCCAGTAAGGGCAACTGCACCTGGTGCAAAGGGGATGGGCAGCCTGGTTTGTTGGACACATCACATCAGCTTGGATGGTCCAGCAAGAGCTGGGAGTGATGTACTGCCCCATGCCATGGGGAAAGCAAAGACAACATGCGCTCTGCGTACCCCTTGTTTACAGCTCCTGGAGCCAGGAACAGGAAACAGCCACAGTGATTTCTCAAGAGCCTGGATGTGCCTGGGAAGAAATCCAAGCCCAGCCTGCAGAAAACCCAAAGGCTTTTCTGTGGGACCTCAGCAGGGACTCTCCCACCAATGCAGATGCTCCCCAGGAAACAGCTTTTAGAGGGAGAAGCAGCACCTGGAGATGCTGGGGACTGAAGCCCAGGGCCGCACGCAAAGCAAACACTCTCCCACTGAACTACATCCCCCAGCCTGGGGGCTGCTTGGGAAAGTCTCCTCACCAGCCATTGCCGTGCCCCCCCCCCCGCCAAACACACAGCTCAACCCTGCTCCCAAGGGCTGGCAGCAAGGTGCTTCCCCCCAAAACAGCCCACTGGGGGATGTGATGCTAGAATCACCCAGCCTTGCCATCACCAGTGCTGTCCCCAACAGTCCTCTGTCCACCGAGAAAGTGGATGGGCCCTGAACTTCCTGTGTTTCAGCTCTCTCCCACGCATGCACAGGGCAGCACATGGCTCCCTGTTCACCCAGGACTGTCCTGGCTGAAGGGACATGCCAAACCCAGACAGGCCACTGCCCCCATTACACCAGGCACTGCTGCCCTCCTTATGCCCTGGCCCCAGCACTCAGGCCCATACACTGGCCAGGCAACAGCAATGCCCAAAAGAGGGGCTCGTCCGGGAGTTGAACCCGGGACCTCTCGCACCCTAAGCGAGAATCATACCCCTAGACCAACGAGCCAGGATGCTATAGCCTCTGGACACCCAGTCCTCAGATCCCAGATGTTCAGGGTGCTGAGCAGAGCCGGTGCTGCTCCCTTTGGTCCACAACGCCACCCAGAGCACAAAGGTTCCTTTTGCTGCATCCAGGCTGCAAGTCTAGGGCTAGCGCCTGGACATGACACGGGACAAAACTTGTCCAGCTCTGGTGGGTGTTCCAAGCGCCACGTGTGGGGTGAACAGTGGTGCCCAGTGGGCACAGGCAGCCCCCAGGTGGGGGGATGTAGCTCAGTGGGAGAGCGCTTGCTTTGCATGTAAGAGGCCCTGGGTTCAAGCCCCAGCATCTCCACGTGCCTTTTCTCCACAAAGCTGCCTTGCAGTGGTGCACCCAGCTTCTGGGGAGGAGATTTCCCTCTGCTGTCTAGAGATTGGGTTCTCTCCCGGGCCTGAGGTTTCTCCCTCATTCCCATAAAAACCTTCTGGTTGGTCCTTCCCCCCCCCGCCCCTCCTCCCCCTGGGAGCTGTCAGCTCTGGGGTCGTAGGGGTGCAGACACAGGGGCTCCCTCGGCAGCTCTCATCTGGTCAAGAGACTGCAGGAGTGGGAGGTCCGCTCTGGGGCAGGCCAGGGGATTTTTTTCCTGGCCGCAGCCCCTGGAACAAGGGCTGCCTGTACCTGTGCAGCGACAGGAAGTCGAGCTGCTGCGGGACTGTGGTGCAGCCGAGAGCCCAGGCTGCGCTGCTATTGCGATGCCCACACCGTGCACAACAGGGGCCTTGGCCGTGCCACAGGGCAAGGGGAGAGCTGCCTGCTGGGGCGTGTGGTGCTGGCATCACCCCCTTTGCCATCCCCAGTGCTGCACCCAAAAGCCCTTTCCCCACCGAGGAAGGGTACAAGTCCTGGCCCTTTCTGGGTTTTGCCTCTGTTTCCCATGCAGGCACAGGACGGCACATCGCTCCCAGCTCTCTCATGGGGACCATCTACCGGGGCTTTTGGGACATGCCCAAGGCAGCCAGGCTGCCCACGGCCATCATGGCAGGCATCACTGCCCTCGCTGTGGCCTGGTTTCCATGCAGGGGCTGTGCTTGTGCCCAAAAGGGGGGCTCGTCCGGGAGTTGAACCCGGGACCTCTCGCACCCTAAGCGAGAATCATACCCCTAGACCAACGAGCCAGACTGGCACAGGTTTGTGTGCACCCAGTCCTTGTGTCCCAGATGCCCGTGGCACTGGAGGGGCAGGCGATGTTCCCTTTGCCCCCAGCACATAGAAGATTGGATTTTGTGGAAGGGCCCCGCTGCCAGCCACAGGAAACTAAGCAAGGCTGACTGGTGGCGGGAGGAAGGGGGGGACCCGACAACAGCGGTGTTGACAGTGCACAGTGAGCCCTGGGGCCACCTGGGTTCCCCAGGGCAGGTGGGGGCAGGTTCCCATGCACCCCAGGGTGCCTGGGGCTGTGGTGGTCGAGGGGTGGAGGTGTTAGACTTGAAGTCCAGTAGGGGTTTCCCTGATGCAAGTTCAAATCATGCTCACAGTGAGAGGTTTTACTCACAGGGTCCAGGACTGGTGCTGGAGGAGCCCAGCCACAGAGAAGGCTTGAGGGGAAAGTCTGGGCTGGAGGAGGGAGCTAGGGTTTAGGGCAGCCCCAGCCCTGTCCCTTGCCCCCTTTGGGGAAGTTCATCATGGGAACCCCACTGGCCTTGTGGTATCCCCAAAACAGTATGGACTTTGGCCCCACGGGAGGGTTTTTCAGTTTTTGCCACCCTGAGAAAACTGGGCAGCAGCTGAGGTGTACAGTGTGCAGGAGCTGGATCCCTTTTCCCCACTGTCCCAGGTGGCTCCTCCAGATTGTCCTCTCCCTCCTTCCCGGGAGGAGATGGGGGAGCTGATGGCTGGAGAGCAAAGGGAGATGGGACCCATCCTGCACCAGCAGTGGGAGACAGTGGTCATCCAGGGAACAGTGAGGACCTTGCACTGCCTGGAAGATGCAGGACACACAGCCATGGGGCACAGTTGCCAGTTTAACTGCAGATGCTCCTGTTGGAGGGATGAGCCCACCCAGGACCACCAGTGCTGGAATCCATCAGGACCCTCAGCCAGCCAGGAACCACAGGACCATGGCATGCCCGAGTTGGGCTGAGGAGGGGGCTTGTTGCACCATTCTGGCTCATTGGTCTAGGGGTATGATTCTTGCTTTGGGTGCGAGAGGTCCCGGGTTCAACTCCCGGACGAGCCCCTCTTTTGGCCAACACCAGCCTCATGCGTGCCCAGATGGGGTGTGGGACCCCAGCACAGCTCATGTGGAGGGCTGGGGCACATCAGCACACCACAAGAGGATGGGCAGCTTGTGCAGGTTGGCACATCCCAGGATGGGACAGGACCAAGACCCAGGAGCAATGCGCCACATGGGAAATGGAGAAAACGTGCACCCCACACACCCCACTGTCCCCAGCTCCTGTGGGGAGGGAAAACAAAACAGCTACACGCCAAGCTCTGCAAGCACAGAGGAAGACCAAGGGCTTTCCTGGGAGAAAGCCTCAGTGGGGAGGGGAGGACTCTCCCACCACTGCAGCTGCTGCCTTGGGCATGGCTTTGGGGAGGAAAAGCCACATGGAGATGCTGGGGCTTGAACCCAGCGCCTCTTACATGCAAAGCAAGCACTCTCCCACTGAACTACATCCCCCTGCCTGGGGACTGCCTGTGCCCCCTGGGCACCACTGCTCACCCCATGCAGCCCTGCTGCCCTGACTTATGGCCTGCAGCAGTGGCCAGGTCCAGCCCTGGCACCGTAGCCCAGATGCAGAAGGAGGCACTTTCCTGCTCCAGCTGCAAGCTCTGGGCAGCATGCGGCATTGCTGGCCCTGTGCCAGGCACCTCCTTGTGCAGGCAGCACTGGTGGCATGAGCTGATCCGGCTTCTCTCAGAGAGACACGAAAACAGGGGGTGGGTGAAGGAGAGACCCTATGGCCACAGCCCTGGCCGTGCTCTTTGCAGGCAGCTGGGGGATGACAGTGCCAGAGCTGCTTCCCTGAGCCAGGGGTGCACGGAATGACATTTCCCCCCGAAGGCTGATGTTGGTTTGTGGATGTTGTCTCCAGTGATGCCTATGCTGGGACCCTGGCAGCTCCTTGTGCCTGGCACTTGCAGCTCCTGTGACCCATCCCACTGCCACCCCATCACCCACAGACCTGCACTGGGGCTGTCCCGTGGGCTGGGGCACGGCGGGGCTGGGACTGAAGGGCTCTTGTGCCCATGGGCAGGGTTGTGGGTGGGGGCCCCAGGTGAGGCTGGTCAGGGCCGCTATGGCCCGTTCATGCCCACAGGTCCCTGAGAGCAGCCTCTCCCCTGCTAGGTGTGCCGTCACACCTTGCAGAGGTCTGGGGTCAGAAGCCTGGCAGTGGTGACCCAGGGATGGGACCAGGGCTCAGGCTGCCCCTGATGAGCCCTGGAGGCCAGTCGGGCTGGAGGGGAAAGCCCACCCAAGCATGTGGGGTGGGGGAGCCAGGTGCCATTTGTCCTGGGGGCCATGGGATATGGATGCCTCTGAGGGGACGTGACAGGGGACAGGGGCCACCCTGGGATGGTGAGGTACCTGTGCTATTGAGGAGATGCAGGCCCCGTGGCTGTGGGGCACGCAGTGTGGGTCTATCTGCAAAGGCTCCTGCCAGAGGGCCATGCCCACCCACCACCACCAGCACTGGGTCCCTGCCAGGCCCCACAAAGTGCCAAGAGGTGCAGGGGCCCCAGGGTACCTGAGCTGGGCTTGGGGTGCCCAGCTGTGCCATTGTGGCTCGTTGGTCTAGGGGTATGATTCTCGCTTCGGGTGCGAGAGGTCCCGGGTTCAACTCCCGGACGAGCCCTCCTTTTGGGCACTGCTGTCACTCAGCCACGGCAGGGCTCAGGTGGGGCCTGGCTGTGTCCCCAGCCCTGGGCTCCAGGGGGGTCCGCAGGTGCCAGGGTGGCAGCAGGATGGGGCATAGGGGCTGAGTGCCAGGCACAGGGAGCCGCCAGCACTTCCTGCCTGGGGAGGTGCCCAGTGCAGGGCCAGCAAAGCTCCGTGCTGCCCAGAGTGTGTCAGTGGCATGGCCAGAGCAGGGAGGTGCCTCTTCCTGCATCCGGGCTGCAGCACCGGGGGTGGGATGGGCCACGACCACGGGCTGTAAGTCCACCAGCACCGGCGGGCATCCGGGCAGCAGGGCTGCACTGGGCAGGCAGCGGTGCCCAGTGGGCACAGGCAGCCCCCAGGTGGGGGGATGTAGCTCAGTGGGAGAGCGCTTGCTTTGCATGTAAGAGGCCCTGGGTTCAAGCCCCAGCATCTCCACATGCCTTTTCTCCAGAATGCCATCTCCTGCGCTGGTGAAATGGCCGGTGTCTGGAAGCAAACCTCCCTTCTTCCTCCACCAGCCTCTGGGGAGGAGGTTTCCCACTCTGGGACTGGGAAGACAGCTGTAGGGCAGGGGAGGTTTTTTCTGGACTCAGCTCCCAGGGCAAGGGCTGCCTGCGCCTGTGCAGGGGCAGCAAGCTGAGCTGCTGTGGGAACATGGCCCAGTGAAGAGCCCTGGCTGTACTGCTGTTGCAGCACCTGCACTGTGCACAGCAGGGGCCTGGGGAGTGCTCCCCACCAGGGGACAGGGTGCCCGCATCTCCCCACTCTGCCATCCTCAGCAGCCCTTTCCCCACCAAGGTGTGGATGAGCTCTGACCCTTTCTGTGTTTTCCCACTGTTGCCAACACACACAGGGTGGCACATCACTCCTGGATGTCAGAGGAACCGTTCCAGTGGAGGGGACACACCAAACCTGGACTGGCCCCCCCATCCCTCTTTGTGCCAGGTACCGCTGCCCTTGCCATGCCCTGGCCCCCATGTGCAGGCTTTGCTGAGGCCCCGGGCCCCAAAAGAAGGCTCACCTGGAAGCTGAACTCAGCATCTCTTGCACCGTAGGCAGGAATCACCTCCAGAAAGACAAGGCAGTTTTGTGTGCACCCCTATGTCACCCAGCTCTTGTGCACCAGATATGTGGGGTGCCCTGGGGGGCTGGCAACACCTGCTTTGACCCCAACGCCCAAGAGGCTGGTTTTCCTGCAAGGGCCTTGCTGCCAGCCCTGGGTGCGGATGCTCTGGGGCAGGAGGGGGGACATTCCCACACCACTTGCAGTGCCTGCGTGCAGGGCTGTGGTGGCCAAGGGGTGAAGGAGTTGGACTTAAATATGGTAGGATTTCCCTGCTGTTTTACACCTAGAGGTGCTGGTTCATCAAGATCCCAGGAAAGAAGGCACTCAGACTCGGTAAAGTATAGTTTAAAGTGCCATTTATTGAAGCTAATACGATAAGGAAAGTTAGAATAGCAGAGTTAATCTTACATCCCTTTCGATGCTGGGTAGGCAGAGTTGTGCAGCATCAGATGAACCTCTGATCAGGGCACAGCACACCACGCAGATCCTGTCTGTCGAAACGTTACCCAACATTTCGGTCTTTTGCTCTCTTGCAGGATTTTTCTTAAAAGAAACAATTCTGTTCCTCATTTCTACTGTCAAACAAAAAGGGCATTCACATGAGAACTTGCTGCTGCACTTTTGAATACCGGCAAGGACATGCAGTTGGTGTAATTGCCAGTGCCAAATAGGAGCTGCCCACAGTTGCTTCCTTACAATCAGCTGCCCAAGTTTATCCAATGGCCAAGAGATACTGTTGTGAGACACAACACAGGTCTGAAGGACAAGCTATACGTGCAGCATAACGCAGCACAGCACAGGCTTGTGCCTATGCAAGATAACTTAGTAGATCGCCAGCTCCTCAATGTACGATGGTGAGGATTGCTACAGCTATGCAGTTTCAAATTCTGCTCATGGCAAGAGGTTTTACTCACAAGGACCCTGGAGCTGGGGGCTTTGGGCCATCCCAGGCTGCAGAGGGACCTCAGGGAAATATCCAGGCTGGAGGAGGGACAGGGACCAGAGCAGCCCCAGCCCTGTCCCTTGTCCCCCAGGCAGCAGCTCCCGCAGTTCTGAAACTCAGACGCTGGCTGGGACCCCCTGGCCCTGGGGCAGCCTGAAGGCAGGAGGAGCCCTGGCCCCACTTGGGCCATGCAGGTCTTGCAGGTTTTGCAGCCCTGGGGAAGCAGCATCTGAGACATACGGGGTGGGAGAGCTGGATGGATCCCTTTTCTCACTCTCCATCCTCCCCAGGGGCGGATGGGGGAGCTAATGGATGGAGAGCATTGGGAGAGGGAGAGGGCAGCGTGCAGAGGAGCTGTGCGCCAGCAGCACTGGGACCTGCAGACACCCTGTGCTGTGCCTGGACCCACACAGTGCAGGAGCTGGGCTGGGGGGAAACCCAACCATGCTGCTGGCTTGTTGGTCTAGGGGTATGACCCTTGCTTAGGGTGCGAGAGGTCCCGGGTTCAACTCCCAGACGAGCCCCTCTTTTGGGCACTGCTGTTGCCTGGCTGGTGCATCGGGGCACAACAGAGGCAGCAGTGCACAAGTGTGATGCTTGTCCAGGTTGGCTTGTCCTTGCAGCAGGGATGGGCCCTGTGAGGGCCCAGGAAAAGGAAAACAGCTGTGAGGATTTCACTGTCAGCCTGAGAAGAAACCCAAGTGGGTTTTCTGGGGTACCTTCACTGGGGACTCTGCAACCTAGCTGCTGCCAGGCAGACAGCTTTGGGGAGGAAAACGCAGGTGGAGATGCTGGGGCTTGAACCCAGGGCCTCTTACATGCAAAGCAAGCGCTCTCCCACTGAGCTACATCCCCCCACCTGGGGGCTGCCTGTGCCCACTGGGCACTGCTGCCCACCCCGCACAGCCCTGCTGCTCTGAAACCTGCCTGGACTGAGGGACTGATGGCACACAGCTATGTCCAGGCACTGGCTCCATCCCTGGTGCTGCAGCCCAGATGCAGAAAGAGGGACTGCCCTGCTCCAGCCATGCCGTGAACAAACTCTGGGCAGCATGCAGCACCACTGGCCCCTCGCCAGGTGCCTCCCCCATCCACATCCTGCAATGGAAGGGGGAACCCAGGAGTTCAGGGACAGCCCCAGCCCATGCTCCCCACCACAAAACACCCAGTGCCCTGCACCTGCTCCTGGTCTGGGGGTGCCCTGGCTCCCAAACCCCTTCCCTCCATCCCTTCCCCACACCTTCCCCTCTTGCCCATTGCACAGCCCAGCCCAGCCCACTGCCACAGCTCCAGCCCTACAACCTGCCCCATGCAACCCAGGGAGAACAACTGCCCATGTGGCCCAGTGGGGTGCCCCAGCCTTGGTCCAGACTCTGCCCGCACTCCACAGACGGGGCTGCCCCCCAGGAGACACTGGGGATATCTCTCCACATTGCTGATGCCTTCCTGACCCAGGGTCACCCACAGCCCCCTGCCAAGCCCTGTGCACCATCCTGCTGCCACCCTGGCACTCACAGACCCCTTGCAGCCTGGGGCAGGGGCTGGCCCATGGGGCTGGAGCATGGGACAGCTGGGGCCTGGCAGCCCTTCACCTGCTGGTCAGCCTGGGGGCACAGTGGGGCCGGGACCCCTGGGGGTAGGCAACAGCCCTGCTTGCCCCACCAAGACCAAAGCCCTGAAGGCCACAGGGCACCACTTGGGGGAATCACGGGGTGGGTGCAAAAGCTGACAGCTGGGCCCCAGATGAGCTCTGCACCAGCTGGGCAAAATCAGCAGCCGGGATGCCCAAAAGGAGGGCTCGTCCGGGAGTTGAACCCGGGACCTCTCACACCCAAAGCGAGAATCATACCCCTAGACCAACGAGCCAGGGCAGCCCAGGTACCTCAGTGTCCCATCCCTGGGTCCCAGCTGATGGGAGTGCTCAGTGGGGTAGTGATGCTCCCTTGGGTGCCTGGGACCACGGGGAGGGGTTTCGCACAAGGGCCCTGCTGCCGGCCCCGGGGACCAGACAGGTGTGCAGGTGCCTGGGGTTTTCCAGGTTTTGGAGAGCTGGGGAAGCTGGAGACCATTTTTTATGGGGTCATGGGAAATGGGCCTTTTTGAGGGGACATGATGGGGGACAGGGGCCATCCATGGACAGGGAGATACTCATGTTTTTGTGGAGCTGCAGGACCCACAGATGCATGGCATGGGGTGTGGGGTTATTTGAAAAAGCTCCTGCCAGAAGTCTACGGTGCCCAGCACCAGCAGTGCTTGGTCCTGTGCTGTGCCTGGCTGGGGGAGCCCAGCTGTGCCGTCCTGGCTTGTTGGTCTAGGGGTATGATTTTAGCTTTGGGTGCAAGAGGCTCCCATGTTCAACTCCTGGACAACCCCTCCTTTTGGGTCCTGTGCCATGCCTGGCAAGTGCTGTTGCTTGGCCAGTGCAGAGCTCATTTGGGGCCAGGCCATCATCTTCACCAACCCCACATTGCCCACAGGCCAGTGGGCCTGCCAAACCATTGGGCTCAGCGGGGCAAGTGGGGCTGCTCCCCATCCCCAAGGGTCCCAGCCCCACTGTACCCCCAGCGTGGCTGGCAGGCAAGGGGCTGCCAGGCCCAGCCCCGCCAGGCCCCAGCTCACGGGACAGCCCCAGTGCAGGTCTGTGGGTGATGGGGTGGCAGTGGGATGGGTCACAGGAGCTGCAAGTGCCAGGCACAAGGAGCTGCCAGGGTCCCAGCATAGGCATCACCGGAGATGGCATTCACAAACTGTCATCAGCCTCCGGGGGGAAATCCCATAAGTCCACCAGCACCAGTGGGTGTTGGGGAGGCAGGGCTGCACTGGGCGAGCAGTGATGCCCAGGGGGCACAGGCAGCCCCCAGACAGGGGGATGTAACTCAGTGGGAGAGTGCTTGCTTTGCATGTAAGAGGCCCTGGGTTCAAGCCCCAGCATCTCCACATGCCTTTTCTCCGGAATGCCATCTCCTGTGGTGGCTGCAGTGGTGGAAATGGTTGCGCCCTGGGAGGAAATCTCCCTTCTTCCTCCACCGGCCTCTGGGGAGGAGATTTCCCAGTCCAGACCTGAGGCTGGGCTCTCTGCTGGGCCTGGGTTTCTTCCTGGCTCCTGGGAAACCCTTATGGTTGTTCCCTTTTCCCAAAGGAGCTGCTGATCAGGGGGTCAGTGGGGTGCAGGCGTGGGGGGCTCCCTCAGCAGCTCTTGGTTGAGAAAGCCAGGACCAGGAGCATGGATCCCGGGCAGATCAGGGGATGTTTTTTCTGCCTGTACCTGTGCAGGGACAGGTAGCCGAGCTGCTGCAGGACTGTGGTGCAGCCAAGACCCCCATGCACACACCGTGCACCGCAGCCCCAGCCATGACATAGGCTGAGGGGAGAGCTGCTTGCTGGGGGATGCAGTGCTGGCATCATTCCACTCTGCCCTTCCCAGCCCTCCAACAGCCCTTTCCACACCGAGGAGGTGGACAAGCCCTGGCCCATTCCACATTTTGTGACCTTTACCCATGCACACACGGGGCAGCACACCCCTCCTGGCTCTTGCTGGGACGGCCCTGGCCCACGGGATATGCCAGCTGCGACAAGCTGCCTGTCCCTGTTCCTCTGGGTACCACTGCCCTCACTGTGCCCCAGCCCTAGGGCACAGTCTATTCCAGGACCCCCCACGATGGCCAGATAAAACCAGGGCCGGGGGGGCCAAGAGGAGGCTTCATCCAGGGATGAACTGGGGACTTCACACCTGAAGGGAGAGTCATGCCCCTCAACCAATGAGCAAGGATGGCACACCCCAGCATGCATGCAGCCCCTGCATCTGGGATGTCTGGGTGCTGGGCAGGTGCTGGCAACACGCTCTTTAGCCCCCAGCACCCAAGTGGCTGTTTTTGGGACAGGACGTGCTGCCCACCCTGGGGAGCCAAGCAGGGCAATGGCCAGCCAGGAGGCTTTCCCACTTCCCTGGAAACTGGGGTGGCAATGAAGGGCCAGGTTTGGATGCCCTGAGGCCAGGAGCACAGTGTGCAGCCCTCCACAGCCACAGGGCACAGTTGCAGGTTTATCTGCAAATGCTGCTGTTGGAGGGGAGCCCACCCAGGACCACCAATACTGGGATCCATCAGGACCCTCAGCCAGCCGTGAGCTGCGGGGGCCGCAAGGTGCCCAAGGTGGGCTGGGGAGGGGGCTCATTGCACCATCCTGGCTCGTTGGTCTAGGGGTATGATTCTCGCTTTGGGTGTGAGAGGTCCCGGGTTCAACTCCCGGACGAGCCCCCCTTTTGGCCAACACCAGCCTCGTGCGTGCCCAGATGGGGTGTGGGACCCCAGCACAGCTCATGTGGAGGGCTGGGGCACATCAACACACCACGAGAGGATGGGCAGCTTGTGCAGGTTGGCACATCCCAGGATGGGACAGGACCAAGACCCAGGAGCAATGCGCCACATGGGAAATGGAGAAAACGTGCACCCCACACACCCCACTGTCCCCAGCTCCTGTGGGGAGGGAAAACAAAACAGCTGCACGCCAAGCTCTGCAAGCACAGAGGAAGACCAAGGGCTTTCCTGGGAGAAAGCCTCAGTGGGGAGGGGAGGACTCTCCCACCACTGCAGCTGCTGCCTTGGGCATGGCTTTGGGGAGGAAAAGCCACATGGAGATGCTGGGGCTTGAACCCAGCGCCTCTTACATGCAAAGCAAGCACTCTCCCACTGAACTACATCCCCCTGCCTGGGGACTGCCTGTGCCCCCTGAACGCTGCTGCCTGCCCCACACAGCCCTGCCACCCCAACACTGGGGCACTTTGATCCACGGCTGTAGCAGGGGCTTGGCAGCCCCTCACCCACTGTCTGGGGTACAGGCACAGCAGGAGCTGGGACCCCCAGGATGCTGAGCAGTCCCAGTGAACATGGGGCAACACCAAAGGGAGAAGCAGGGGGGCTGAAAGCCAAGGGAAGGGACCCAAATGTGCTCTGCACCAGACAGGCAAAAGCGGGCCCAGCAAGGCCTGAAAGGAGGGCTCGTCCGGGAGTTGAACCCGGGACCTCTCGCACCCRAAGCGAGAATCATACCCCTAGACCAACGAGCCAGGATGGCACAGTTATGCCCCTGCCCAGCTCAGGTCCCTCCCCTGCAGCTCCAGGCTGGCATGGCCCTAGCACTGCTGAGCTCACTTAGGAGCATTTGCAGATAAACCTGCTCCATGGCTGTGGGTCTTGCATCTTCCCAACAGTGCAGGCACCTCACCATCCCTGGGTGGCCCCTGTCCCCCATTGCATCCCCTTGGAGACTCATTTCACACGGCCCCAGGACAGACGGTCTCTGGCTCTGCACCCTGTATGCCTTGGCTGCTGCTTCCCCAATGCTCCAAAAATTGGAAAGCCCAGGGGCCTGAATACCCTGAGAAGGGCCAGGACCCCACCCCCTTCTGCCTTGGGACTGTCTCAGGGACTGTGTCCCAGCCGGGGTTTGGATTTCCCTGTGCAGGAGCTGCTGCCCAGGGGACAAGGGACAGGGCTGGGGCTGCCATGGTCCAGCCACAGCCCCCTTTCTCCGGCTTTGACTTTCCCCTGAGGTCCCTCTGCAGCCCAGGATGGCCCAAAGCCCCACGCAGCTGCGGATCCCCAGCACCAGCCCGGACCCTGAGAGTAAAACCTCTCGCTGTGAGCAGGATTCGAACCTGCGCAGGGAAAYCCCTATTGGATTTCGAGTCCAACGCCTTCACCCCTCGGCCATCACAGCCCCAGGCATTAACACCCTGGGGTGCATGGGAACCTGCCCCCACCTGCCCTGGGGCACCCAGGTGGCCCCAGGGCTCACCATGCACCACTGGCTGACCCAGCAGCATCTGACCCAGCTCCCTGTTACTGCTTCATTTTCCTGGGAAGTGGGAAAATCTCCTAGGTGGCCATTGCTGTCCCCCCGTGCACATGGCTTGGCTCAGCTCTGGTCCCCCAAACCCATCCCCGTGGTCCCAGGCGCCCAAGGGAGCATCACCACCCCACTGAGCACCCCCATCAGCTGGGACCCAGGGATGGGACACTGAGGTACCTGGGCTGCCCTGGCTTGTTGGTCTAGGGGTATGATTCTCGCTTTGGGTGTGAGAGGTCCCGGGTTCAACTCCCGGACGAGCCCCTCTTTTGGACACCAGCACAGTCCCTACACAGAAACCAGGGCACAGCTTTGCTCAGCACCCTGAACATCTGGGATCTGAGGTCCGGGTGTCCAGAGGCTGCAGTATCCTGGCTTGCTGGTCTAGGGGTATGATTCTTGCTTTGGGTGCAAGAGGTCCTAGGTTCAGCTCCCAGATGAGCCCCTCTTTTGGGCATCCTGGCTGCTGATTTTGCCCAGCTGGTGCAGAGCTCATCTGGGGCCCAGCCATCAGCTTTTGCACCCACCCTGTGTTTCCCCCCAGTGGTGCCCCACGGTCATCAGGGCTTTGGTCTCGGTGGGGCAAGCAGGGCTGTTGCCCACCCCCAGGGGTCCCGGCCCCACCGTGCCCCCAGGCTGACCAGTGGATGAGGGGCTGCCAGGCCCCGGCTGTGGGCAACCCTGCCATAACCGAGGGCACGGGGTGCCCTTTCCTGGGGCAAAGGCTTGGTGCTACTGGGCCACCCCAGGGTGCCATGAGCAGGGGGACAAGGGGTGCAGGGCGCCATGGCTTAGCTGGTTAAAGCGCCTGTCTAGTAAACAGGAGATCCTGGGTTCAACTCCCAGTGGTGCCTGGGTTGGGGGGACTGTTTTTCTCCCTGCCCCACACCCGCTCTCACCTCCAAGCCCCCCACCCTGGGCTGAGGGCACCACTGGAGGTCTCTGCCGCAACCCTTGTCTAAGCAGGGGCATCTCAATGCCAGGAACAGGGGCAGTGCAGGACACCCCCACCTCTCTGCACCCTGTCCCAGGAGCAGCCCCACTTGGGGCAGGGAAAGGAAAGTTTCCGGGTCTGGCTGCACCTTCTCTGCTACCCCTTCTCAGTGGGGGAAGATGCAATCGGTATCTCGCGGTCCTGGGTCCTGTGTCCCCAGGAGCAACATGCTCCTGGCCGGGGTCAGCCGCAGCTCGCAGCCTCTAAGCCCCACCACCCATGTTTGCCCCTCTCCCAGTGACTGGACACATCCCAGCATAGTCTCAGTGCATTTTTTTACTGCAAGCTCATTTCAGCAGGAAGGAGGGCAGTCCCAGAGACACTGGGGACTCTGTGAGCCTGGGTGGGCTGAAGGAGCCCATGGGGATAAGGGGGAGGTACTCTGTGAGGACACCAGGTCTCCCAAGAGATTGCAGGGTCCTGGAGGGAGAGGGTCCTGGGTGAAGGCTCTGCTGTGGAGCTGGGTCTCCCGTGGGACCAAACGCCCCGCAGCGGGTTCCTGGTGGTCACCCATCGCAGCAGAAGAGACGCAGGTCATTCAGGGCTGTGTCATCCCTCTTCAGCCCCCGCGGAGGTTCCTGCCGTGTCTGGACGCCACACACGGCACCGGGGCACGGGGGGCTCCAGCCTCCCCACTCGCCCCAGTCGGGCCCTGGCCCCTCCAGGACCTGCCCGTCGGAGCAGGCAAAACGGGCATTGGTGGCAGCCACTTCGTCGCTCAGGAACCTGTGCCGGGGCGCCTGGACCCGCAGTGCAAACCCCACCACGTGCCCTTGGTGGGGGCACCAGCGGGGCTCAGACCAGCGGCCCCATCTAGATGGGGGCGGGGAGGGGGAAAAAGGGGACGGGTCAGCGCCGAGGCCAGGAGCCAAGGGGGCACGGGGAGGCGGAAGGGGCGCCAGGCCTGCCGTGCCCCCAGCGGAGCCCCAGAGGAGGCTTTCCGGGCACGGGGACACTGCAGCGGGCGCTGGGGGCTCACCTGCCACTCTGTGACTCCACCACGGAGTCGCTGCCGTCACGAGCCCCCCACGGGAAGCAGTGCAGCCTGACGCCATTCAGCGCCGTGTCGTCCTCCACGACCCCCTGAGGCAGCTCCACCTGCACCGGCACGGAGGGAGGCAGGGCTGAGCCCCCGCGAGGCCGTGCTTGGGGGCCTCGTTCTCTGCTGCGGAGGCTTTACCTTGAAGCTGACGCCGCCAGCATAGGACCCTTCGGGGCACATCTCCGGCCAGGCCCATTCGCCCCAGGGTCCGCCGTTGGCCACCTCGATGACGGAGGCGGTGTGAGGGCCCCAGCCCGGGTCATGCCCACCCCCCGCAGTGCCAGCGAGCCCCGCGAGCAGCAGCAGGACCTGTCCCCCCAGCATTGCTGCTCGCCCAGGGCCAGCCTGCGGGGCTCTTATACCTCCTGCCGCAGCACCGCAGGAGGCGTCAGCTCCCCGGGGGCGGCGGAGCTGGCGGGGGGGGGGGGGACACGGCAGGAGCTCTGTTTCCTTCCCAGGGTGGCCAGGCCTGTTGGACAGCTGGGATTAGCTGTAAACGAGGGCTAATCCCCTCATCAGGGGGGTGGTGGGGGGCAGGAGCTGAACCATGAGCTCTTTGTTCAGGTCCTCCTTCAGGACAGCCCAACGACCCAGGACGTCCCTGGTGCCAGCAAAGGACCAGCTCAGGGTGGTGGCGGGCTCCCACAATGTGCAACGCAGGCTTCGTGCCCTGCCTTTGCGCCTCTTCCTGCACCTCCCCGAGAGCCTGCACCACTTCCAGGAGAGGGCTGGGGGCTGCTGATACTGGGACGAGAAAGCCACGCATTCGGGATCCAGCGCGCACCACTGATGGAAATCGCTTCCTACTTCTTCCGCACACGTTCCCCAAGAGCACCTACTGCGTCACCATCCCACACTTCGTTCAGCTGAGCTTGCTTTTTGGCCACACCACCTTCCTCTTCCAGAGGGCTATCGTCTTACTCCTTAATAGCCAATTTCTGCAGTAATAGCTTTTTTAAATATTTCTGAGGGGGGGAAGGGGGTCCTTTACCATGTGTCCTGAACAAGAGACTTTAAGCCATCTCAATGCCAGCACCTGGCTGCCCTTTTAGATTCTTCCTTAATCCCTTCGACCCGGCCTCCCTGGTTTCCATGTGCAAACCTATGTGGGGGGGAGGAATAATGACATCTTCCTGACGTGGTCTTCCTGGTGGTGCCCCAGCTTGGGGTGGGGGGGTTGGAGGTGTGAGTGGGTGTGGGGCAGGGAGAAAAACAGTCCCCCMGGCCCAGGCACCACTGGGAGTTGAACCCAGAATCTCCTGTTTACTAGACAGGCGCTTTAACCAGCTAAGCCATGGCGCCTTGCTCCCCTCCACCCCCCACCCCCCACACTCATGGCACCCTGAGGAAGCCCAGCAGCACCGGACCTTTGCCCAACCCTTGCACCGAGGTCCCCCCAGCTGCAGGGGATTGCAGGTAAGTGACAGAGAGCTGCAGGGCAACAGCGGCCATGGGGGGTCCCAGGCCAGGGGTGGTGAGGGGTACAGCTGAGGGAGGCAGGCGCCCAGCTCCAGCGTGGCTGAGGCAAAAAGGCTGCGACGAAGGTGGGATTCGAACCCACGCGTGCAGAGCACAATGGATTAGCAGTCCATCGCCTTAACCACTCGGCCACCTCRTCCTGCCCCGCACCTCCCGCCCAGCCCGACCCACTCCGCACACGCATCCCCTTCCCGCACACACACGCCACCCCCGGCCCCCCACGACCGCCCC
>NW_020450981.1:378610-379625 GCF_003343035.1 Apteryx rowi
GCCGCGGCGCGACACGCCGCCCCGTCCCGCCCCGCACGGCACAGCACGCCGCCGACGGCACGCGCGCTCTGCGCCGGCCCCAAGCGCTTTGCATCGACGCCCTCTTAGCGCAGCCGGCAGCGCGTCAGTCTCATAATCTGAAGGTCCTGAGTTCGAGCCTCAGAGAGGGYATAGATTTTGCTGCCGCGCCTCTTCCTGCCGCCCTCCCGGGAAGCCCTGCCCTATCCTTCGCCTGCTGCACCTCGGGCGCCGCGGCGGGATACCGGGCGGGCCCGGCCCCTCAGGGAAGGGAAACCCGCGGGTTTCCCCATGGATCCCTCTAAGCCGCGGTTCCCGCCGTCATGCGCACGGCGCCGGGGCGCTTGCGGGGTGCCGCCGCGGAAGCACGGGCTGGGCCGGGAGGCGGGGGCGCCCCGCGCCAGCAGTGAGTAGGGGAGGGTTCTCGCCGAGGCCCTCTTAGCGCAGCCGGCAGCGCGTCAGTCTCATAATCTGAAGGTCCTGAGTTCGAGCCTCAGAGAAGGCACGCCTTTTTACACCCCACTCCCTGTCCCACCTCTGCTCAGGGAAGCCCTCCCCTCCCCTCGTCACGCCGCTGAGCGACACCGGGCTGGCGGTCTCTCACGGGGCTGGGACACAACCCCCGCATCGCCCCCGAGCTCCGGGCTTGCATGCCCGGCAGCCCCGTAGGGCGCCGGTGCACGGCGAAGGGCCCGGGCAGAGACCCGCGGAGCCTCCCCGCGTCCGGCGCTGGGGCCCGGCGGGCAGCGTGCCCGGGGCACGGGGAACGACAGCAAAAAGCCATGCCCTCTCTGAGGCTCGAACACCCCGCGGCCGCGTGAGAGGAAGGAAAAGGGCTGCGGCGGGCCGGGGCGTGTGCGGCGGGGAGCGGGGCGAGGGCGCCACAGCGGGGGGCGGAAAAGAGGGGTCTTGTGGCCCGTGCGGGGCTCGAACCCGCGACCTCGGCGTTATCAGCACCGCGCTCTGCCCAGCTGAGCTAACCGGCCCGCGGCGGGGC
>NW_020450981.1:379780-412880 GCF_003343035.1 Apteryx rowi
GCAGGACGAGGTGGCCGAGTGGTTAAGGCGATGGACTGCTAATCCATTGTGCTCTGCACGCGTGGGTTCGAATCCCACCTTCGTCGCAGCCTTTTGCCGCAGGCGCACGCCGACTTCCCTGCCCGCTCCGCAGCGCAGCGAGGTGCAGCGCCCCCCTGTGCTGCATGTTGGCCTCTCCCCTTGCACGGAGGAGCAGGGAGTGTCTTTGCTGGTGCCAAGTTGGAGCTTGTGGCAGTGTGAACATCAGTCTGAGTTGGACATCTCCTGCAGGATAGCGTAGCCCAGAGTAAGGGGCTTCCCTTCTTTCACCCCTTCCCCCAGCCGCTAGGCTGAATGTGCCAGTAGAGCTTCCTCACAGCAGGACCTCTCACCAGGGGTGATGGTGCAGAGCTCCCAGGATCACCTGAGGCTTGTGGTGGGGCCCCAGATTGCCTAAAGCCTTATTTTATTATAACATAATCTCCAAAATCCCTGCAGGCCCTCCTCAGCACCTGCCTTAGCAGAGGTATGGAGCTCAGAGGAGAGCAGAAGCCATCTTCTATGTAACAGCACCAGGACAACACTTGCCCACAGCAGCACCCCCAGGTATGAATGCCTTAGCAGACCCAGGAGCTGGGATCAAACAGCGTGTCCCTGAACATCCTTGCAGGAAGTGGGAGTAGCAAAGCCACCATCCAGTGCATGGCCCTGCTGCACCACAACATCAGTTGAAGAAACGGGCAGTAAACACACGAGCCTGTTCCTCTGCCCAATTTTTGTTGCGAGGAGCATCTGGGGTGAAAGCCTGGGACATATTGAGTCACACAAGAGCATGCAGTGGCCCTAGGAGGAACCCATCTGACTCCCCTACCCTACTGACTCCAAAATATAGTGTATATTTCCCGCTGGGAAAAAAAGGCAGGGACCAGCTGCTGCTTAGCTGCTTAAGGAAGAGAGAGTTACGTTAAACCCGAAAGACCTATCTTTGGCCAAAAGATCCACTGTTTCCAAAAGGTGCACTGCTGACGTAAATGGACCTCCTAAGACCCTGCCCCAATGCAACAGGCTGTGGGCATTCTCACAGACAGCAGACTTATTTTATGCTAGACAACTGACAGATTAAAAAAAGCATTTTAAGCTCCCAAAAGGTTTGCTGAGAGCTTACCCATACATGGAGCTGTTATATAGCAACAAGCTGACAGCTCAGTTCAAGCCACTATAAATTTATTAGATACAGAAAAGATGTTTACAGCAGACAATGCAGGTGGTGTGAAACGTCCCAAAACATTTTTCGGACTTATTTATGGTTGAATTTGGGGTAAACAGAGAAGGTCAACAGCAGCACTGGGGTAAAGCACAGCAGTTTCACTTGTTACTGAAACATACAGAATTTAACACTACTCAACCCAACATCTCAAAACTTTGCTAGGATGAATAGCCTCAAAGCACAATTTCTTCAGTTCAAGCTTCTTATTTCAACTTAATACTAATCTACTATGGCTATTCTATTTAAGAGAATTAATACAAATACTATTAAAAAACATAAAACCACTTTTTTGGAAGGGGACTGACATGAAATTTTTGACTACTGAGAATTATAATAAAATGTTACAAGGTCAGACAACTGATCTGACTGGCAGGCAAGAACAGTGTTTACTGTCAAAGCTGCAATAATTTTTATTGGGCAGAATTTTCTTCTGGAGAAAGATCTGATGATCTTGTAGAAAGAAAAAAAACAACAAAAGAACAACAAACAACCCCCCCCACTTCTTCTCCAGTACTGCAGACATGAAATACATGTGCACACTATTGACTGGGAATCAATATTAAAGGTCTTCAATTTTCAAAGCTGCAGCTCCTTAAAAGCTGAAGAATGCAGATAGTCTGTTCTTAAAAAAAAAAAAAGAGTCAGTCCTCCATCATTCCTCCATATGTGTTTTATTGAAGACTGAAGAAAACATCCTGCTTTTCAGCACGAGAATCTTTGTAGAATAAGTAACTGATTTGTTTTTAATGCCATAAGCATTCAACATAATAAAAGGGGCCAAGCAGAACAAAAATCCTTTCAGTTTTGCATGGACCATTATTAATTATAAAATACAGCAAAGTATTATAATTACTTGAGAATGACAGAATCAAATATTCCTGAGCAGCAAAAGAGCAACTGAAAACCAAGGTGCTGCAGCAAGGTAACTTCTGCATCAAGCAGGCACGGAGTTGGGACATCCCTGGGACTGTGACCATGGAGACAGACTACTATATTCCCAGGGGCACTCACTACCTTATTATTTTCTTCTGGTGAAGTTATGTTTAGCCACATACTTCCCATAGAATGATTCTCCATTTGCTCCTCCTAGTAGTATTTTCCTATTTGTATTTCAACAGAAATTCAAGTCTGGTCCCAATGCTGGCTCTGTGCATGCATGCCTCGGGGTTTAACAGTGTTGCAGGGGGAGAGAACACACAAAAACAAGATGCAAGGAGTATATTGGAGGCCTTGACTCTGCAAATACTCTGCTCAGAGTTGTGAGCTAGAACAAAAGGTAGACATTTGATCAGGCAACCAGTTCATTGCCTCTCTCACAGCTGGTCATCAGCTGATGAGAGTTGGTAAAAAAAAAAAAAAAAAAAAAAATCACCACAAAGGGTCAATTACAGGCTTTCCAAAACCAGGATACGACTCATCTCCATACCTGTAAAATAGGACAGCTTAAAGGGAAGAAATCCTAGACCAGCCAAACTCTAGTTTTGAGCTGAAGGGACACACTAAGCCAAGGCACACCCTCTCTGTGCAAGGCAACCACACAAGAACAGCCCGGAACCCATGTTTGCTCTGTGTTCTTCTGCGAGGACAGCTGCTTTCATTTATTTTTTGAACAAGCCCCAGTGCTTTGGCAGTTGAATCACCTGGCCCCAAATTTCTTTATGAAGTCTCTTGGTCTGCACACATATCTCAGCCCTGCTCAAATATCCACCATGTCCAGCAGAGCAGAGAGGTGGAGCTCAGAGGCAACTTCACCCTCCTTGTTAGCTCTGAGAAGCCTTTGCAAGTGTTTCAGTCTGTCCGACAGCGCTGGGTTTAGCTCCTCCACCGAAAGCTCGCATCCTACTTGACTCCCAGCCTGGCCAGAAAGAAAAGAGATGAGACCGACAAAGAAGCATTATCCAATACCAACAAGAGATGGCTCAGCTCAATGACTACTTTCTCACTTTTGAGAATAACCACAGGGGTCACTCCTGCCCTCCCACAAAGGAGGTATGGCAAGAATAGCATAGTCTGCCCTGGTCCCAGCCTTCCTTTAACTGAGGGAAGCTGACCCACAAAGGTGATTCTTTAAGTTAGAGTGCAACACCACAATCGATGCTATTAGAACTTTCCTCAGCAGAAAGCACCAACACCTGTGAGGAAGCTGTGTTTCAGGTCTGCAGGAAACACTCCCCTCCCTGAAAGGAAGTTATTATCAAAGCATAACTTTTCAATTCTGAATTTCCAAAGGCTATCTGACACTGCCTACCCATGTTCATTTCCACTAAGAGTTCTGCAAGTGCAGCAGGTTTAATACCTGTAGCTCTGAAGAGTGTTCTCAGTACCACCCCCTTCTTACCTCTTGAGCAGATGACATGGGACTCTTCATCAATGGATACGTGACAGGTGGGGTGGAGACCAAAGACTGGGGGAGGTAAAGAGGGGGACCCATGAAGTCACCAAGGGGCTCAATGTCCTCAGCTAGACATTGATGCAGCTGTTCTTCAAACCTGGAGGAAAGAGACCCAAACTGCCAGTTAAATTGCGACCCAGCTTTGTTCTTGTTACCAGTGGGTTAAGTGGGAGTTGGGGCCTCGGAGATGTCTGCAAGAAGGATACGATGCTCACAGTGATTTCCAACACTGACATCCCCCACTGCTCTTGGCAAAATTCATTATAGAAGGCTGTGATACAGAAAGGAGCCATGCAAATTCAAGACACTCGACTGATGAAGGGAGTAAAGACAAAGCTCTTTAGCCAACCTCAAAAATAATTCTTTGCCTTCATCACCTGCTTTGCTACAGATGTAAAAGTTGCTCGATATAGAGACTGCCATCCCAAAGTGAACTTTAAACACTTGTGACATTTCAAGACACAGCGTATGAACATCTGCATGCTTCCATGTCATCTTTAAAGACCACTGAACACCACACATCACTGTACTGCTTTTTATTGGTGGCTTGGTTGCCCACAGACAGTTTTCAACCATTCCTCAAAGCTCCCAGTATTTTTGCCATCCTGGACAGTTCCCACAATGCAAGTAGGAGCTACCAGGGAACAGCCCTGAACTTCTGCACTTGATGAAGGAAGAAGAAGTCAGAGACAGGCTGTTTTCCGAAAACACTGTTGGACTTCAGTGCATACAAATTAAAATATTTACAACCCTCTACCAAGGGCTGCAAGGAAATGGTCTTAGATGCTGCTCTGGTAACTTACCTCCTGCTCTCTCTTTTTTCCAGTTGCAACTGGGTCAACAGACGCTCTGGGAGAAGCTCTAGGGCTGAGGCAGTGTCTGTGAGTTCAGCTGCACTGGGAATACTCCTTTCCTGACCTGACAGCATGCTCATACCAGTGCTATATTGAGCTGGCGTGATGGAGGCACTATAGGGTTTCTTAAAAGAGATGGGAGACTTCACCCTTGACCTGAGAGGGGAAAAAAGCAGGAACTGCTATGAGTGTGTGTCAATTTTTCCTTACTGGCTAGAAGTTTAGAAAAAGCAGAGAGTAAAAAGTGCCTAAGGCACCATGCAACACTAGCCAATTTTTCCATTAAGACCATTTACAGTTTTCCCAAGAGACCAAAAGACCTAAGGTACTGAAAGACAAAACTTGCTGATAGCTTTGATCATTCACCTAACAGGTCCAGGTGAAAGTGAATGTAAGGAAGGGTGCACTGCTAAATAAAGGACATGCTATGATTTATCCCTACATGCTTCCCCCACCCCACACTGTTTTCCCTCCATTTTTTGTGTACCCACAGCACAAGTCTAATTTCAAACCTATTCAAGCCACAACTGTGTTCTCTTTCTCTGGCAGTAGAATTTCACAATTTATAAGACTGAAGTGCATGCCAGGTAAGTCCATTTGAGAGCTGAGTAACCCTGCAGAAGTCAAATTATTTACCATCTAGTTTCTGCACAGATATCCTTGGATCTCATTTCAAGAAGACTGACACAAGCACCTTCTGAGAAAATGCCTCATGCTGGTTTTGAACATTGTGAAGGCACTATGCACTTGTCACAGAGGTCCTGAGCAACCTCCTCAGACTTCACCAAGTGGCTCTGGTGGAGTAACTGATGGCTGAACATTATTCACACAGGAAATGCCAGCAGTCACCTCACCTCCCATGGCCCTGCTGGATCTCCTTCTGGGTGCGCAGTCTGGCTTGCTCCCAAGAAAAAGGGAGAGTGAAGTTTTTTAAATGCTCCTTGAAGAAGTATACACGAATCTGGCCATCTTCACTTACTGCTTCTGTGAACAAACCAACCCCAACATTTAATATCAGTACAGATCTTCCCCTTCAGAAGAAAAACTCAGCATTAAAAAGCCACTGAAAATTGTGCGTTCACTTTCAAGTAGCTTTCAATTGTACTGTACATGTAAAAATGGGCCTCTTAGAGTTGATTTACTCTTCAACAAATACCAGATCACTCCAAAGACCATAAAATGTTGCTTTATCTTCATTTTAGAGTTCTAGTGAATCTAAATTCAGTGTTCAGCCAATCAGGTAGTCATTTTGTTAAATGAGTCTCCCTATAATTAAGCTAAACAGGGCACAAAGAAAAGCACACTTGAAACTGAAAGCAAGCAGAACTTCAGACACAAACTCATTAACACCCAGAAGTACTTATTAACAATAAACTCCTCCCAGTTTATTGAATTATCACTGAGGTAACTATTTTAAGTCCTGGARCAAGTAGTGTCAGTTGCTGCAGTGGATCAGATACACAAACTTCAATCAGCAATCCTTTTGAGCTTGCTCTGTCTGCTAAAGTCTGTGTGCCTTGCCACATGAAAGCAATGGGAATATGTTGGTTCCTTCCAACTCTGTTTTACTGACATCCTTAGCCTTCTTTTATCTTGTATCCTTTTTTGTGGAAAGAAAGATTTGAATTCTAGCTCTGAAGATGTGCTGTTTAAATATATACAATTAATTTTCTGAACATATTCCCAGCATGCTATTTCAGGCACCTATTACAAGTGAATGATTAAAAGTCTAAGGAAGTGGTTCTGGTTTTGCTTGTTTAATTACTTGCCCATTAAGTCAAATCTCCTCCTCCAGCATGTCTACCATCTCAGCTGACCTGAGTAGACGTGGCTTCTGGGGGACCAATTCTTGGCCTTTGGCTAAATCTAAATGCCCTCTCCACTGGGATACAAGGGCTGAAAGATTCTGACTGTATTTCTCCACATAAAGACATAAAAATTTTAATCATAGTGCTTTGATGCATAGCAAGCTCAAGTAAAGTCATAACCGGCAAGAAACATACGTTCTAAGTGGCAGAAAAATGTGCAATAAGCGCAGTGCCATTCTACAATGTGAAAGAGGAGATCAAGACCAGAGCTCTCAATCTGCTACACTAATGCTACGTATCACTCACTACCATATGTAAAGGCACCTATGCCAAGTTATTAAGTGTAGTTATGCATGAGATCATCTGTGCTGCAGAAGTTCATGCGATACCTGGTGTAACAGGCAGTTTGGGTGGTTTCCAGTCTCTCAGTTTATGATCAATGCAGAGTGCCAAGATATCATCCCAAGGGATCCAATCAACAGAAGGTCCATCGTCAGAGCTCCCGGAGGTCCTGCTTTTCCACTTTTGGAATGTTCTGCTCAGCACATTCTCCACTTGAGACTGGATTAGTGGTTGAGTATGAGAAGAACTAGCAATCTGAGACACATACTGAAAAACCATGTGGCAAACAGGACGCCAAGGAGCTATGGAAAAAACACAAAAAAGTATTTTGTAAGAATGCATGACAGAGCCAGACTACCAGCTTTACATGCAGACARTTCAAGGCAGCGCAGCCGTATTTGAGAGAATGACGGGCTGCCAAGGGGATATTGAAATGTAAAGTACATACCACCCGATGGAGGTATATCTAGGTATGGGATCTGGAAGGAAAGCACAGCTTTCTTCAGCCAGGCCAGGTGATCAGGCACGTTCCACTGCAGGTGGGGTAACAGTTTGTTACCCCCAGGCTCTGAAAACTCAGTAACAGGCCAAGACAAGTCACATAGATGCTCTGAGGATGCCACATCTGAAAGGAACTGCAGCACACTGTTGTACAGCTCTATAATGACCCCTGGCTCCTGAGATGGCAGACCAGCTGAATGCCTCTCCTTCCGGTCATGATAGAAGCGCTTGCCAAATTCACCATCAATCCCATCCTCAACATACTCCCGAAGGGTCTGACTGCAGAGCTCAAGGGAGTCTGGACACTGGGAAACCAGCCACCCCACAGCCGCAGAGAGCTACAACACAAAAAACAACATGGCTAGTTGAAGACTTTGCTCCAGGTGATGAGGCTTCTAAGGATCCAATCCTTTAGCCCTCCAAGTTTGACAGAACAGGGCCTTGAATACTACACAGCAAAATACAAAACAAGTCACCTAGCACCATCCTGATATTTGCAACAGTAATTGTCAGACCGGATGGTCTCAATCTAAACTCACATGCAGCACATTCAAAAAACAAAAGGAAGAAGAGGTCATTCATATAACAAGCAGTTGTGCTGCGGAACTCCCTGCTGCAGGATGTTGGGGATGCCAAAAGTTTGTCTGAGGTCAAGGAGAAATTGGGCAGATTTACAGAACAGAAATAAGTTCAGGATGACTAAATGCAGAGGAGCCATGTCTGATGCTGGCCATCACTGAACTGCAAATGGATGCAAGCTGCGAGGGAGTATCACTCTGTGCTTGCCCTTACTCTTTCCTAGGCACCTTCCCTGGCCACTGTGATAAGGGAATACTGGGCCACAGCTGCCTTTGGTCTGACCCAGCTTGGCCATTAACCTCCCCTACCTCTCCAACCCACCTGGCTATGGCTCAAAACCATTCATCTAGTTTATGCAAATAACTATAAAGTCCCATCATGGTTTTTTTTTGTTTTAATTACAGTCTCTAGGCCACCATTCTAAAGTACACAGCAAACAGAATGACAAAAAGGAAAGAGGCTTGCATTTGGGAGCTGTCAGGGAGAGATCTGTACCTTATATGAAAGGATTGAGGCATCCCTCATTCCCATCCACCAAGAACAGGATAATACTGGGCAATCCCATAGCAATCAAACAGCTACAAAGGGTCCTTTGCTTTTTAGGACTGGGAGCTTAAGGATACAAAGGCTTACACAACACTCTCACACTCTTCTCTTACGCAGCAATTGTACCCCTACTAGTCAACACAGGCAGGACAGACAAGAACAGATTTATGCAACCCAAGTATTTGAGTGTCAGTGCAGTTTTCAGTATTAAGAAACCAGCTTTTATGAAGCAAATGCTGTTGCTCTCTAGACAGTTAAAAGAACAGTCACAAATAATGGAAAACTAGCAGCAATAAGTCAGAACTGTTCTGCTTGATGTTGGAATCACTACTAAAAAAGCAAGTATCTGACTCCAACAAATTCAGGTATACGGTAAAAAAGCTTTCTGAGCAAAAACTATGGCAAAGGCCAACTTTAACAGAAAAAAAATAATTTAAAAGTTATAAGGAATGACTGCTACATTCTCAATAAGATGTTAGCAATTCAGAGAGATTAACGATAAACCAGTTGAGTATCTCTTCACTTTTCTTACCCTTTTGGTGCCTTGTAAGTCATTGATAGAACCTGGAAGCTCAACAATAGTGTAGTCTGAAATAAGCTGAGCTGAAATTAAGTCCTGCAGCATCAAACCTTCAAAAAAAAAAAGCCAGTAACTGAAAGGGCTTCATCTCTCCTCAGCCACATACATAGACAAAGAAAGAACAAATGGACACCTCCTACTTAGACCTAATCTCACTCTCAGCATACATTCACAGCATCGAAGCCCCCTCCATTCTTCCCTCCAGACTCTTGGGATGAAATACGGTGTGCAAAGGAATCTTGGAAGCCTAGGAAAAGTTCATCTCTTTCCATATTAACCAATCCTTAAGGCCTCTGGATTTCTATCAGAGCTTTGAAGACTCTTACCCTTCTCTTAACTAGATGTTCTCTATATTTGAGAGACTGCGTTAGTTCCAATAGTTCTTTGTGCTGTCCTAAACATTCATGTTATTTCAAGGCACAGAAATAGTTACATACCTTCTTCTACTTCTTTCTCTGTGGTATCCTCTTCCTGACTAGGGACTAGAACCACCAGAGGAACTATTGGATGGAAGGGTTTGGCTTGAAGCAACTGTTTCAACTGAAGCAAAGCTGAGAGCCAATAAACATCATCTTCTGCAACATCTTCACTCCTAACTCGAGGGGGTAGAAGAAGAATAAGACCACTGGTTCCCAGTAAGTCTTTTTGCCTCTCAGCTTTATCAAGCTCAGAGTCGGAGAGCGTGCCATGTGCCACCTATACAAGCAAGAAGCATGACAACAGTAATGCAGCTAAAGTAAAACAAAGCAATCTTCATAGTAAAAACTGCAGTTCACTCTACAAACCTTGAGTAGTTAAAAAAAAAATACCAAAAAACCCATACACCATAAATGTGCCCAATAGATACACAAAACTACAATTCAACTCCTGATTCAGAACTAGAAATTGAAAGGATTAAGATTCTACCGTTATACTGTATTCAAGCAGATATTTATTCAGTTGACTGGAAATCAGGGGAAGAAAAAAAGAGAAAAAAAATTTTAAGTGACCTTTTCAACCACCTCATCCCTCCCAGCATCATCTCCTCCATCTGACAGGACACAGTGTGAAAAACCTCCAGACAACATCCACTAGCAGAGAGAGAACACCTTTTTACTGCCTGTCAGATATAAGAAGATTGCTCTCACCTACCTTTATACACACACTAACATTAATGGTTCTGCTCCCTTGTACACCAGGAGAACTAAATATTGTCAATGTTTGAATTCTGCCTTCTGCATGTGAAGTGTTTTTCTTCCAGCTTTTGTCTCCCATAAATTTAGCTTTCAACCAATCCACCAGTACCCTAGCAAAAGAAAACAAAAAAGATTTTTTTTAATATAGTATTTTAGGATTTTGGCACCAACACCTGTAAGATACCATAATCTATTATATTCCCAACCTTCAAATTGCTTAGATTTTGCTAAATATTTATCAAATGGCCTGAAATTCTCCTGAAATTCTCATTATCTATTTCAATGCTTTGTTTTTGATATGAGCAAAAGCAGTTCAAAGAACAATGATAGGGAAAGATAGGGGCCTTCACAACAAATTCCAGCCACATCCTTAGAGTATTTTGGAGAAAAAAAAAACAGGGGGAGGCAATTTGACATGGCAGGTGAAAACAACATATGTCAAGGACACTACTAGTCGTCTTCCATTCCACTGTCGTGCTTGAGAAAGGAACACACTAATCAACTCTTCTGCTTACCTGTTGGGATCATCCTCTGCATATTCATCATCATTTGGCAAAACCAACAGCACCTTCCAAAAAAATTGTTCTTGTTGAACTGGAATATGTTCAGTGATTAATGAGACAAGATCCAGGGGAGTCCAAGCTAAATCACTTCAAGAGACAGAAATGGGTAAGAGAAAGACTGCAGTAGCATCTTATATTTTTCAGTGATAACACCATTTTGCCATTACCTAAGCTCCAAAACCAGTTACTGATCACTCAACTTCAGGAAGTTTCCATGTGTTTTTTCTGAAGCAATGTGCCAATTAACAGATAACGTTGCAGCTTTACCCATTAATGTCTGCCAGCCCCATTTACTGACTGCACACACGCTTTTGAGCTACTCCAGTGAATAAAACATATCAGCTTACATCACTTTCCACAACCGCAGAGCACACCTATGACCAGTTACTGGCAGAACATGGCTGCTTTTGATTATGGGAAGGTCTGCTAGGGGATAGTCATAGAAAACAAGTTACCAACCATTACTGAAAACACTCTTGAAGAATCACAGAAGCACTGGTGGGATGGGGCCTCTCCCGTTCAGCCTCCTCCTCAGGGCAAGAATGTCCCCAACACCAGATCAAGACTGCCCGGCTAACAGCCAAGGCTTGGAAACACCCAAAGATGGAGATCCCCCCACTGGGGACCTGTCTCAGGGTTGCATCCCTTCAAGGGGAATGTTTTTCTTGCCTTGAACAAACTGGAGTACTATAAATGGTCCAAGAGATCCAAAACTAGAGCTAAAGAATGAGCTCTGTCACCTACCTATTTCACCATGGACCAGAGGCTTTCAAGAATTACAGTTGCCAAATCTGTAACATGAGCTTTGTTTTGGGGATTGTGGGAACACACGCATATCACTTCATTTCCACACTGCTCAACTACCCTGCTCCAATAAACACAAAAGGAGTCAGTGTGACAAGCCATGAGAAGGAAGACCTCCTGCTGGACATCAAAATCCTCAATCAAACCCTTCGTGCCACAAGCCAGGCTGGTAACAGCTCATTCATTGTTCTGCCCATACACCCCAACCTAGGCCTCATACCACGCAAGAAGAAAACACATAAAACCCATCACACCTTTAAGGTTATACCTACAGCAACAGGATTGTATGTCCTAACATTTTCTAGGATTTACCTTACAGTTTCCCTTAACTGTCGAGTACTTCCAGAAGCAAAACAGCAAATGGACACTTCATTTGCCACTCTACACTGACATTTTCAAGGCCTTTAGCATTTTTGTTACAATCTGCTTTAAAAAATAAAAATAAATAAATAAGGATCAACAAACTCCAACATACCTTAACAACTGCTGGTAGAAGTGCTGAACTTTCATCTCATGCACTGTCTTGTTTCTCAGCCAATTTAATCTAGAAACAGAAGTTGCTTGTGACAGGCAAATGTATCTGTTATTTTATACAAAGTTGCTGAGCCCTTAGAAGTCACTGCAAGAACTTTGGAAAGTTGCTATTAATAGGAGAAAAAAAATTTTTTCTTTGGGTTTTCTGATTTTTTAATGGCATTGTGTACAGAAAGTGTCCTTTTGGGGGTATTTAAGAAAACTGTTTTGCAAAAACCATTAACTTTAATGACAATTCTGGCAGAAGAGGACTACTTTATAACTCCCCTTCCAAAAAATCGTACAGATTGTCAGCTGCTGTCACTGTAAGCATCCTTACCTTGTGCAAGAGATTCCCAGCTTTCCTGCGTGTCCCAGGTTTACAATTCTCTTGGCCAAGTTGTCCATGGCTATAGGCCACTCAGCACTAGGGGACAGTGCTTTCAGTTTATTTCTTGGATCCGTGCAAAAGGGAGCAGCTGGGAACGCCCTCATTTGACGTTTCAATTTTGTTCGAGCTGCCACTGCCTCCCTCCACCTTCAGGAGAGGATAGACAAACAGGCTCTGTTAATAACTTCCTCAATCCAAACCAGTTTTCTCATTTTTTGCTCTTCAGACTGGGTCAGGCTCTCAGAAATATCCCACAAGCAGAGACAGCCAAAGGGAACAGGTGGGGCGGTGCATGTGAGAGATGATGTGGGCTCAGGCTACAGTCACGCACACAACTGCAAATTCATTTCTCAGAGCACGCGCTGGATGCGACCTGCCAGCCATACGTGTTGAGTGCCCAAAAGAGGCAGCACTGCACCCCATTCAAAAAAAAAATAATAATAATAATAAAAATGCAGGCAAAAAGGGAGTAGCCTTCTGCTTAGCAAGTTGAACTCACTCTCTGAGGTCAGATGGGGACCACAGGAGGGAAGCAGGGCTGTCCTACCTGCACCCTAACAGCTTCCCAGACAAAAGTTTAAGCATAATTTTCCCTCCCAGGTTTCAGCATGCTTATTTCTAACATGAGCATTCTCTAATACTCTCAAGTACTACTGAAAATGCCCTTGCAACATCTCTTGCAGGAAGAAAGGTATGCCTTTTTCTGTTGTTGTGCTGTTTTTAAAGAATTTTTGTGAGGAAAATCAGTCAAGCAGGAGGGAACATTGAATACAGGCTTCATCATCAGAACCTAGCCTATCTTTCAGTGACCAAGTGATTCAGAACATGTGACAAGAATTAAGAGATTTTAATTCGCGGATTCATATTTTTGCATCTTGTTCCCTCAGATATTTTCAGAGCATAAAAAAAATTCCTGAATCATTCAATTTCGAATGTATGTCTATTTTGTATCTTTAGGATCCTGCTTAACCTTCCCTATCCTGCAGAAGGCAGACATGAACACAGTCTTAGGACAGAAGGAGAACTCTGCGAGGGAAGGTGTTTCACAGAGAGGATAGAGGAGAGGGAAAAAAAGCAGCCTGCTGCTTCCTCTTCTAATGGTGTGAAATGTCACCTGAAGCATCTCTGCCTGGCTGCACTGGGGCAGCATAGCAGAGGGAGAAATGTATCTCTGCTTTGGACCACCACAACAACCACTAAACACTTAACACATAGAAAAATCAAACTCTCAGTAGAAAACATCCAAGGAGAAGTTAATACAAGTTTCTAGATAGAATTAAGCTGAAGTCCCTTACCAAGCTCATTAAATGGCTCTAATGAGGTATGCCCCCTCCCCCATATATTAACAGTGTAAGACTAAGTCTATCCTTATGGTGGAGCCAACTAGTCAGCAACAGCTGCCTCAAAAAACACAAGCAGTTTTAATTAAAACTATTAACACCACCTTGTCAATACTCCCAAGAAAAGTTACTGTATCACAGGATGGCAACTCACCTTTGCAGATATTTGCAGAAACACTGGAGCTCCTGAAGAGTTTCCTTAGCAATCTGGAAAATCTCATCTTCCAGAAAGACATCCATGACATGAGCACAGACTTCTTCTGAGCACCGGGCAATACGCGCTTTCCGGTCTCTTTCTAAGGCACACCTAATTCAAAACAAAACAAGCCAAGACCTCCAGTGAGGTGAAGGCAAGTGCCAAAACAACTGACTGTGGTGCAAACAAGAGAATCTACCAGCACAGCTAGCAAAGAGGAAGAATTTTCTCTGCTTCTCCTTTTTAATCTATGAACCTTCTAAATGAGGTCTGTAATCAGAAAAGTCATTCGAGTTTTATACTGATCACAGGCTTCCAAAGAAATATGTACAAGAAGAGGAAAGTCCACAGCTAGGGCATAAGGGAGTCAGAGGAAAAAGCACACAGGGCAGCCTTGTTCCAAATAAAGTGTCTATTACTTTCACCCCGGAGGACCACTTCTGCCCAATGACAGTGCAACTGCAAGCTGACAACATGCTGTACAACTTTCCCTCTCTTTAAAAGTACTTTATTGTTGAAGATGACCTCAAAGAAAGTGAAATGAGGCCCACCACTTCCTGACAAATTTTTACGCTCAGGAAAGCATCCTAAACAGCAAAGTATGGTGCACAGTATGCAGCACTCACTTTAACTCGTTGTCTGACGTGTCTCGAACACTCTCCTTTATTACTTCTTCCATCAACTCCATACCCACCAACTGACTCAACTGTTTTATTAACTGCTCTCTTTCCTTCTTTTGCCTAGAAGGAGAGAGAACAAGTTTACGCAAGTAGCAATTGCCAAACCTTCCACTTAATAACACAAGTGTTACATGCAGCGTCAGACTCGCAGTTAATTCACCTAAAATTAAGTTCCCACTGGCCGTTTTCCCCCCCTAAAAATAAACAGATTCAGCTTTGAATGGTGCCAGGTCTCTTTCAACCATAGAGCTAACCTTGGGGTTATTTCTTGCTTACCCCAATAAACTACAGACAAGTAGCTCACTCCTTGGAAAGAAAAGCTCCTGCACATGTCAAGGCCAGGACACCTGCCTCCCTGGAAGCTCTGGGTGAATTAAAGTTCCCCAAATATTCCCACTCACCATTTTTGTAGTGGCTCTGTGAGGTTACCCCAAAATTAACTAGCAGATCATCTGAGAACGCAAAAGGGACAGTGTGATCCCAGGGCAGGTCAAGATGAGAGAAATCGAGAGATTTCAACACGTGAGAAAGGTACAGAGTCTGAGCACACATCTAATGACTCAGGTTTGTGCCTGCTGCTTTTATATTGCCCAGGAGGTATATACAGTCCACCCTGCAAGACCAGCAACTCACCTCTCTTCCTCCACTCTGCGCCTTTCCTCTTTAACGCGCTCCCTTTCTGCGCTGAGCATGCTTCCTGCCACTTGTCTGAGAATCTCCCCCATCACTTCAGCCAGAAGTTCCTCCACAGTGGTCTCTGACATGCTGTGCAAAAACAGCAATTTTATTTTCAAAGCCTGAAAGTTTTCATTTGGAGCCTTAAAGATTAAGCAACATACATCTGTGGTTTTCCTTAAGCTTGGGTCAGAATGACAGCATGATTTTGGTCCCCTAAATCTGTTTTTAATTACACGAATACGTCAGTTTGTTATAGGATGGACTAGTGAATCAACAGGTTGAGCCATCCTACTGATTGAAAATGTTAGTGCTTGACAGGACACAAAGAACATGAAGGGAATTAATGCTTAGAAGACCACTTAAAGCATCCAAAACCTACAGGCCAATTGTTTTAAGTTTAATACAGCTCAGAAGAGTTCAAATTTGTGTGGGAAGGGAAGTCTCACGATGCAGCTTAAAAACACCCAAACCCATATTCATACAAAAAGAACTCACTTCTCTCTTCCAAGTGTTTTGCCCCATTGCCCCTCTGGATCCTCACAAATTTTCTTTCAGTTAATGCGTGACATTCTCTGACCCTTTAAGGGAGCTCTGTTTAAGGTGTTATTGAAAACAAACTACTCATTTCTTTGCTCAATCCAAAGAAGGAAATGCCTATGTGAAACTCCTGCAAGACAGAAGATCTACAGGCAATCCAGTGCCATTAAGGAGGCAGATCGAAGTGACAGACCACAACAGAGAACCTGTGTTACACCCTTGCTCTGCAAATCCAGCATTTGCCCTTGGTTAACCAAAGTACTTGCCACATGCAGTCCTCATGCTCCTTTGAGACCAAGATTTCTCATTTCAGGACAAGATTTAAAAGCCACACGTGGACTCTGATTTTAATTTAACATTACCAGGTGGGAGCAAGAATAAACAATTAGAATAACATAACTCCCTATCGTGTTCCCTTTTCCTGAATAAAGAAGCCAAAACCAAATAAAATAAGCTAGATCACCATAGCGTAGCAAGCAATTTATTCCTCATTCACAGCCTCTGCCATGCTTAGCTCATACCATTTCAGATTTCTGCAATTTTTCTAGCCCAGAACAAGAATTTACCTGGACAGGTAAAGGCAGTGAATAGGAATGCATGTGAAATGAGGTAGTTCATCAGCATGGGAGCGTAAGGACCCTTGTGCTATGCCCTTGTGCTACTCTTTGACAACACCAAGCAAATTAATCCAGAACTGAGCTGCTGAAAATGGAATCTGACTAACAAAAATTAACAAAGCTAATTCTTATATCAGCCTGCTGGATCAGGGGTCAAAGGGATCTAACTGTGCCTGCTGGGACTGAGCAGCATAGATGGAATAAAGCATACATGTGCATATAAGTAACCAGCAGCCTTCCCTTCCTATGCTATTATTTAGAGGGAGATAGACACCCAAAATGTTTTTACAGCCACACTGCAGCTACACATCCCACTCTGGGAAAGGGCGGACAAATGGGTGTAAGGTCCAGCACCACAAAATTATTTACTGAGCATGAGTTTCCCCCAGTGATGCAACTTGTCTACAGTGTAACAGACCCCTCTGGGGCTTCCTTTGCTTAGGATAGTATAATTGACTGGAGTCAGTCCTCTTTAAGATTAGTTAATATAAGTCAGTTTGCTATGCTTTTTTTTTTTTTTTCCTCCCCCCTCCCCTGAGTAGATGACCACATAGGAAGCTCCAGTTCCAACTCTTGGATTTAGAGTCACAGTCTCCACAAGGCCTGAAAAGGTATTTCCATTTATTATCAGGAAATGGCATCTGCAAGTCATTATCAAAATGTTGGTACTTAATGCCAAGGTTGCGAGTGATTTGGCTAGACAATGCCAGGGCTGATGTGATCTAGTGCTGGCAACAGACCTGCTGAGAGTGGGACGCTGGACCAGAAACATCCAGATGCCCCTTTCCCAATGCCCTGTGTGTGAGTCTGAATCCCCTTGTAGAAGTGTTATTCGAAGCAAAGGATAAGCCAGATCTGGACTTACTCCTCCTGTCCCTGTTTGGGCACCTTTGCATCCACAACACATTTGTAGCAGCAGTGATGACAGAGTCATGACAGGCAAGGTTTATAGAGGCACATCATTTAATCAATGTATACCAGAAAGGCTGGGGACATCTGAAGGAAAGTGTGATTTTTCTTCCACTGTATTGGTAAAAGAATCTCGCTCTGCTACAAACCTTGCCTTGCTTAGTTTTAATCTTTGTACATGGTGCTGCTAGGGCATACCGGAACTTTGATGACAAGGGACTCCAGAAGCACCAGCAGAAAACGTTCTTTACCAGATCGCTGCAGCCATGTAAGCCACTCCCGCTCGGCTGACTTCTCTGCACTCTCCTTTGAGGACATCGTGCACAAGCCCGTCCACCACCTCAGCAATGTCCTGCAACACAGAGGAAGAAGCAGCTGAAGCAAGCTGGAACGCTGCTCAGGACAGCCTGAGCACACACATGAATTAGGAGCAAGGCCTTCCAACCTTGTTTAACTGATTGTAATTGGCAACTACAACTGTATTTCTACTTGCAAACTAAGCTAACTTTGTAAGTGCAAGAGCCTGAAAGCCTTTTAGTACTCTAAAAGTAAGAGCCATGTAATACCAACACAGTAACAAAAGCAACTTTTTGTATTACACACAGGCAAGTTAAATTAGAAAGTACCAACTAAGAAAAGTGAATTTTGAGAGCGATTCCTATTTTTGTATTTCAGTTTCTTCTAGAGTTGCCATTTCTCTACAGGTACTAGCTAATTTAATCCCAAAAGATCAGATACAGTCTGCACTGAAATGTAACCACATTTAGGTAGAACATAGAAGCTGTAAGAGTTTACAAAGCAGTAAGATATTTCAACACAGATTCAGTATTAGCATAAATCCAAACCTTGGCAGGGGAAAACAGCACCGGGGCATGAGGTACACATTTAAGACCCAACATTAACAGTCTTGTATATATAAGCAGCAGCTTAGTCATGTATTATTTGAAATAAATGTCATAATATTAAGGAATAGACCACTATTCACTAAAACAAAGTTTACCTGCTAAATCAATATAACTACTTTCTACTATATCACTGACTTTCTCCTTAGAAGTTTCTCAGATAAATGCTAACAGACATGACTTTGTCTATCCAGAGAAAGCAAGCAAGCAGTGACATCTTCAGACCTGCATCTGAAATTACACAAGAATTTCCTTTTTCAGAATAAAAGAAATTGAGGAAACAACTACTTAAACTAACCACAGCACTGGACCAGGGATGTCTCCTGATTCTGGAGACACATCTATAGATCTCAGTTGCCTTTTATTATTTTCTAAATCTTTCCCAGATACTCAAGGGGTTTTTAACTTCCCTTACCGTGTCTGCGTATACTGGCTGAGGCTTTGAAGGGAGAAGCTCAGGTTGTCCAACAGACTGGGAAATTGTCTGGGCAGGAGACAGCAACGGCACTAGAGGACGAGGCAACAGTGAAGGCATAAGATGAGCTGAGGGCTGGACTCTTATTGCTGCAACATCTAATTCCACAGCTTTGCTTTCCATTCTTCCTTCTGGGGAAGGGGAGGGGACAGAAATCAAGCCATTAAGAGAATAATCAGTTCAGTCATGAGTGGAAGCTAAACCACTCTTGCTGCTAGTTATCTTCAAAAGCTGGCTTGTTTTATAACCTTATAAGATTTATCAGACAAGTCCATAATGGAAGCTTGCTGGTCTGAAGCTAAAATATATTACACAAGCTAATTAAATTGTTACACATACTACTGTATTATTTGAGAGTGCATCTCCAATAAAACAATTGCTTTAAGAGAAGCTAGCTTAGCACCTACACACATGCTGCTCTTGAGTAAATGCAAAATATTTGTACTTTCAACCAGGGGCCAGAAAGAAAGTATAAATTTAGCCAGCTTGAAGACAGAGTTAGTTACGCACAGTGAGAACAAGCAGTATACAAAACCTGCAAATTGAAAAGGGAACTTGGATATCTGAAAGCAGTTATTTCACCTATGTTGATAAAACTTTGAGCTTATTTCCATTAGTATATTTTCTGTATTGATAAATGTTTTTTTAATCTGGAAGTTTGTTAGCTTTTACAGATATGTAATTAATTAAAATCAAAACATGCTTTTATTATGCCCAAATTTGAATGCAATTTCAATTTATGTGAGCCAAGAGCAATTTCTGCTTTGTAAAATAAAGTTATTCACAAAGTGATCCAGCAGTACGTTCCCAAACAGTGTTTAAAATACCCATTTGCTCTTACCTGTAGCATCCACACTGGATTTTTGGCTACTAGCTTGATCCACAGTTGTATTACCACCAGTGTATTTGTTCTGTCCATTGAAGCTACTCACAGGCACATGGTGAGGCACTGAAGGTAATGGCACTCCATTTACAACTTGCCCAACTGACACAGTCAGCTTCTGACTGACAAACACCGATTTCCGTGGTTTGGGTAATCCATCAGGCTCCAAGAAAGCTGAGCGATTCAGCTCCACATAAGCACTAGGGAAATATAAAAAAATAGAAGTACATACTCAAAGCTTCTGCAGCTTATACATTTTCAGTTGGACAGCTTGGTAGGGCTAAGCAAGACAGATACAGGGCTTTCAGAATTGCTCCCTGTAGCCTGGATCTCAATCTTCAGCTGGAACCAGAGAAGGGAAGGTAACCACACTATCCTAACTGCTGTTCTCCCAGGACAGAGTAAAAGTTGTGATGGACAAAGATGCCAGGACTACCTACAGAAATCACTTTAAAAGCCGCAATCCTATTCCAGTCCAGGCACCTATGGTCTTACTAATCTGCCCTTCCCCAACCGAGTAGTAATAGGAAATGGACCACTAAGTGACAGGCTTAATTTTTTGCCTTCCCCAGACACCTTGATCGCAAGTCTGTATGTATCAGCACACCACACAGTTTATGCATTTCCACAGCAGACATTCTTTGTCTGCCAACTGTTGGCCTCTAACATTCTCCTAATCTCCCACTGAAGACTTTTATGCTCTGTTCTCCCACTCAACTTTTCTTTTTCCTCACGCTTCTTTTACTCCTAAAAATTCAACCTTTTACAACATTCAACTTCACCCCACCCCATCTGCATCACCATAACATGTCAGCTTCATGAGAAATGTATCCTGATTTCCTACAGAACTACAGTTTACTACAATTCAACTGCAAGATAAAAAAAAGCCTAAAGTTTTTCCTTTGACTGGGTTATCCACAATGTCTCTTTCTAGGGAAGAACTCCCTGGGGTCCAACAGAGACTAAGCTCAATATGCAGTCTCTCCTTTGGGGGAGTGCCTCTCCTGCTTTTCACCTATTTTCAAGAAGCCTAAAGGATTTCTTTATCCTTGAAACCCCAAGCACCTTACCAAGCCTGGTAAATACTCATGTGCAGGTGCAAAAAAAGCTGTGTGGAAAGACACAGTAGTTACAGAGATACAAACTCCCCTTTCTTTAGGGAATGAGGTGAAATCAAGGAAATTTTCATAGATACAGCAATAAAAATAGAACAGATTATTAAGCTTTGTGCCTACCGTTGTCCTAGTGCTTTGCTTGCATAAAGTCCAATCTCTAACCTTTGCCCATTCTTGTCTTTTTTGATTGAGGGCCTGTCCATGTTAACACTTAGCCTAATGTTAATCTAAGCCACTGGGCATCTTCACACACCATCTCTTTACCACTTACCCATCAGAAACACTCAGGCCATAATAACTTATGAAATCGGTTGCTTCCTCACAGTCTTTGAACAGTAGCATGCGGACCAGGTGATCCAAGGGAAACACTGTACATCTTTGGGTGCTCACAGTGTAAGCAATATTGAGAGATTTGAGAGCATCTCTACGAATCTGGGGGAAGATAAAAGAAAGCCAGGTGACTGCTAAGTTAAAGATCTTGTAGTTCTTCAAACCCAAAATAACTATAAAGGTCTTATAACCATGAAAAAAAGCAGTATTTTGTAAATCAAAAAAAACCCTCGGACTCTCCATGCAAACAGTTTCAGATTTAACTTTCTCTTCAATTTTCGTGCTGCTTGCTTTCCAGTTTCCACTCCTCAATGCTGTTTATTTTGAGCATATCCCTTTGCACTTTTGGGCAGCAGCAAAAGCTTGCAAGGGTTTCTAATAGTTTAAATTGATAATTCATTTCATAACATGGCAGAAGACTCTTCTGATTAGTTTTTTAAATGCCTCTGAAAAGGTAAGTACAAGATTATTTTATGAGATTAAGTAACTATCTATTGACTTTTCTGCCTTCTAAAAAGATTTCCTTCCAAAAGTCCCAGACTGTTTTACAGGTTAACCCTTTAGAAAATATCCACCTGCCTTTTTCTTACCTGGTTGAAATAACAGTGTAAGATACAGGCGTTCAGATAGGAAGCTGCTTGCACTAACTTGAAAAACCTCACGAAGTTGTTGCTGTTTAACGCAGCAAAAGCTTGAACTGCAAACCTAACTTCAGGGGAGTTTCTAACCTCTGGATGAAACTGCTGCACTTCTCTGTGGGGACAAAGACAGAGAAACCTTTTGCTTCAATATTAACAATAACAACTGGAGAGCTACCTGTAACAAGACAGAATTAAAAAGAGAAGCTTTAAACGAGACATGCGACTTTCAAGTTATATGACCAAAATGAATGGCTGAACTAAATTAGCAATATCTACTCATCAAATATTTTCTAATGAAGTCAGCATAATCAGCATTAGTACCATGCTAGCATTTAGGTACATTGCCTTATCCACAGTAATATTGAGTAAAAGACATTTTGTGGGCAATATCAATTTTGCTTTTCTGATCAACCTCTTAATTTCCTTTCTTCTAAGAAGTTGCAGCAATGAAGCTTAGATACCCCTCTGGGAAGAGAAACGAATTTCCTTGAATGAAACTATCACACTTTTCTCAATCAAAAGGTGAAGTTAAGGCTTCTGCACAGGTAGTAAGAAAAATTTATTGAGTTATTCAAAGACATGAAGTGAAAAGCTTTTTTTTTAAAGCTACTTTTAACTACACAGCTATTCAACTCAATGATCATTTATGCAAATTGAACATAGTAAAATAAGTACATCTCTAATTCTATAGTTATGGTGAAGATAAAGAGTAAATGGTTGGTAAGTCACACAGGACAGGCTTCCACTGTGCTAATGGAAATAGGTTGGACATTTGGGGTGGGAAAAAAAAAAGTCAGCGTATTGACAGATTATCCCTGGTGAACATGGCATCTCCATTACAAGAGATGTTTAGGAACAGGTTACATCCAAACACCTGTTAGGACAGTTTAAGACAGCAGTTTGTCCCACTCTGAGAAAATGCAACAGTCACTATTTGCCCATGAGTCCTTTTCTAAAGTTAGTGTTTTGTGGCACGTCTTATTCAAATTTATTCCTAAGAAGTCGAAAGCAATACAAAAACAAAGTTTTCCCATTTAATATTCCCATTTTAATAAAAAAAGCTTAACTTAAAAATAAACTCTTCCTCCACCCTATATACCACCAGAAACAGCTGTAGTTTGAAATTTATTCCATAAACACTGCTTAAAGGGGAAGGTGGTGAAAATGTGGTATTGGGAGAAATAATTGTATAGCACCTGAAAACTAACTTAAGCATACCGTCCATCTTCCCCTTTCTGCAAATGCCTCCCCCACTTCTGAGCTGCAGCCTCAAGGAGATGCAAGCATGGGTTCAGCCATTACCCAGTTTACCAAACATGGGCCAAAAGCACCTTAAACCATCCCATTTCCCAAACCACTGAGTTTACCAGATGAAAATGGAGATCACGAAATGCAAAGACAAGTGTTTTGCATTTCACTGATATTTTCTGCTGCATTCTAAGATTAATAAAAAACCCTGCTCTACCTTGAAATAAATCTGCTCAGTTACTACAGCATGCTTGTTCAAACAAGACAAAAACCCCAAGAAGCTGGACGTGCTGAACTCTACTAGCTCCCTTGCCTCAGTGAGAAAAATTCGGAAGACCTGTTCAACTCCCAGACATTTTTTTTTTTTTAAATAAAGGAAACAGTCCACTCCAGTTCTCAGTTTCTCTCTAAAAATACCAGGAAATGAGCTATCAAAAAATTAAAGTAACATTGCTACAATACTCCATTTCTTTGCTTTGGCAAAATAATTTTCCAACTAAAGCCTTCACTTCCATTAGAATTAGTTGCAGACAAATTGTAATCTCATTACTTCCCAATGGCAAAAGAGAAAACAAGTGATACCCATTCTTCCCACCTGAGAATATCACCCTTGTTGAGATTCAGCAGAACATTATAACCTCTGAACTCCGCTTCACTCTTGCAGTAAATCCCCTTGTTAGCCAGGTCCTGATACATTTCCTTCAAGCTCTGCAGGCATTTAGTCATGTTCTCATTGTTGATTTTGGCATCAAAGGAGGACATGGGCTCTTCACACAAGTGGTGAGCACAGTGGATGTGAAAGCGAGTGCACTTCTCAATCAGAGACACTGTCAGCGGGTTGCAGAGATGTTGCTGGGTTATATCCTAATTATAAGGATAAACAAAGCATTACATGTATTTTCAATTAGGGCTGAAGAGCATAGTCATCCGGCACCACCTTTGGAAAATTTGTATTTTAACTATCGAGTCAGGCTTCAACTTGAATGCTTGAATTACTACTACATTTTGCTTCACTTTTCACAGCATCACATCATACTTTGTATTCTATCATCAAATATCTCCATCCACCAGTACTCACCTTTCTTATTCCACGGGTTCTGTTCCAGACAAAGTCATACCATTCTCGGTAGTTTCCTTCTCCTTGGTCCATAATGTTTGTCACTAAATAGTCCATGGTCATGCTTAACACCTCAGAGGGTCTCAATTCATGGGGTAAAGGTTCCTCCTGATCTGCTGAAGACCTGCTATATTCCTTGATTGCTGCTGCATGATCTACCTGCGAGAGGCAGAGAAAGGACAATCAAAAAACATTCAACTTTTTTCAGGAATACAGAGGGTTTCATCACACCCATGCCTTTACATTAGTATGAAGCAGACTGCTCAAAGGAGATTCTCTACTGTTTACACTCACAGTCCTATTAATGCCAATTCTGCTATGATAGCAAACACATTCTGTTTTCTTTCATGACAGAATCATGTGTCAATTTGGCAATCTCAAATTCATCACCAATATTTGTATGCTACTGCCCCCAACTATAGTTCTAGCCAGGCTTAGAAAACCAAAAAAGACATGTCACTGTCACAGTGAAACAGCAATTCTCTAGCATTCTTGTTTTACAATGGGGACCTGAAAGACAGAAAGATTAATGAAATGTTCTACAGAATTTCTCCACCAGAATTAACTCTGTAATCAGCTAAACAACACTGACAGCTCTATGTAAGCAGCAAGTGAACAGACATGCTGGGAGCAGCAAATCCCCGTGTACAGAAGGCTCGTACCTTGTCAGATCCTAGAAGCAACTCAAAGATACTGAGCTGGTTTCTTGTCTCCCTCATGTAGCGCTCCTTTTCAGGACACATGTCTGGGCAAGTGCCAACAACAGTTTTCGCTTTGCCTAGATCAGTCCTTTTTACTCGAGCTAAGAAAGAATGTTACAAACAAACAGAAATTATAACGCTAAGCGTTGCTCCTTTTCGCTTTCATAACAGCTATTATCCTGATGTGCCACCACAGCCAGAAACATACCACATGCCTCAGCTGGAGGCTCGATGGATAGACATCAAGAAGTACACTGCCAGGGCAATGATTCACTTAAGAGCTGGTGGGAAGGCATCTCCGGAGGCTCCCGTCCAGCCTCCCCCTTGGAGCAGGATAGTCCCCAACACCAGATTAGGGCAGCCATGGCTGTCTCTAACCAAGGTTGGAAACCCTCAAGGATGGGGTCCCGTCCCGTCCCACCCCCTCGTTACCTGTCTCAGGGTTGCACCATGCCCCAGGGAAGTTTTTCCTGCTGTACACCTCAATATCAACAGTTTTCCTGGAGAGGTTAAAGTCTCTAAAGATGCCTGGTGTTTTGTATCCTAATTTACCAAGCACCAGTCATCCTAATTTACAATTCCATGTCAAGTGATAGAACAATCAGTTGATATTAAAAATAACATCTTAAAAGGATTTAGGGTCAGCTTTGAAGAGGTGAGGGCAAAATGAAAGAGCTTACAAGCTGGAACTGTGGAACAAGGGGACATCTCTGGAAATAATGTTCAGCTGTGTAGTTCACATTTAGAGAAACACTGTTAGGCTTTGCATAGGTTTCTTTGAAGAACCTGCAGGAGTGCAAATCCACCTGCATGGCTCTCCTAGGGTCAAGGAAACCAAGACCCTGTAATTACAAGTCAGGCACACGTGGCAGTGCAGTTAGATGAGGTGGCTTGGCTGAACTAATAGCTGACAGCTAAAAAGTGTATAAAAGCAGGCACCAGGTCCTACTCATCACATGCATTTCTCCCCTCACCTCTTTAAAACAGGTTTGATTCCTGACAGGCCACTTCATAAGCCAATTGTATTCTAGCTTGACAACAAACCAACTCAGGGAAAGTAAAGCTTTCTGCTCAGGTACTGAGCTGAGCCACCCAAGCACAATGAGCACTAGGGTCATGGAAGGAAGAGGCAGACCTGCACAGCAAGGAGGAAATTCAGTCCTTGCCCCTGTTTACTTTCCTCCTATTGGTAAAAGGGAGTGTTTTGCCATTTTGTCAGGGCTTGAAACGCACTGCAATGAGGTACTCAGAAATCCTTTCACAGAAGAATAACAGCTTGGTATTTGCTATCCACAAGAAATGTGTGCATGATAAGCAGAATAAATTTTTGCCTGTTCTACAAGACGTTAATATGTACAACAATCCCCTACAATAGAAGGGTATTTTATAGACTGTTCCATGTTATCCAGTCTCATCTTAAAGCCCTTATCATAATATTACAACAGCTTTGCAACAGATACTAAACACTTATTTCTTCCCAGCAGAGAAACTGATGTCACACTCATATGAACTTGTGCAATTACAAACGCTACCTTGCCGCATGATTTTATCCCGTTGGTCCAAAAGACGGTATCTTTCCTCTGATGTCTCAGCCACTAATCCTATCAGGTTACTGAGAGACGACAACGAAGCTCCCAAGCTCTCTGAGCTCTGCCCTTCAGAACTAGAATCAAAAAGATCTGCTTCAAACTGTAGTGCCTTCCGTAGACCAGACTTCTTGGCTGGAGAACTAAAAATAGAAGATTTTCATCAGTAATTAACTACTGCATGCCCTGGCTTTAAAGGAACCACCGTGCTTTAGTTCATGAATATCTGTTTGTAATATTTTGTTCACAGGACAACATACCGAGTAAACGAGGTATATATCCACATATCAAGGCTGAAGTGAGCTAAAGTTAGCACCGTGAGCAGATTTAGTCAAATATGCTGCACTGCTTTGACAACACTGTCAAATGTCCTCAACTGTGCTGAAAAACTCAGCCTTTTTAAAATGGTGTTACTGAGTCTGTGTAGAGCAGAGAGTATCAGATGGCTTTTGCAGCATTTTGTGTTGTTATAGGACACAGCAGCTTGCATTTTAAACGAGGAAGTCACCTGCTGTTTGGTGTGAAAAAAGGAATGCCTTCTGCAGCAAGAGAAATTAACAACAGATTTTAGGTGCAGATAAGAATTTTTTTTTAAATTGAGGAATATTCATTACTTCACAACATATTTCTAATTTTACAATTATATGACAATGTATATCAAATGGATCCCACCCACATGGCAAACTTCATGTTTTAAAACACAGCCCGAGTATAAATTATTCCAGCAACTCACGTTTACATTACTTGCTTTTAGCTGACAAAAGTGCAAGATGAGTTCACAAGGAAAACTTCAAACCAATGTATGATTATATCATGAAGTTCAGAGCATAGAGGCAAAAATAATAATGATGTACAATCTCAACATAGAGAGGTATTCTTAAGCATGCTAGGAAGGATGCACATACCAGGTTTTTGGTATGTACCAGAAGTGGTACATTGTATGGTTTATGTACATGTACATGTATATGTTTTGGTATGGTACCAGAAGTGATGACTCCCAAGTTTGATCAGAGAACTCAACTGAAAAAGCAATGCTAGCTTAACACCTCAGCGGTGCCCAAGACCTTGTTCAAAATGCAACTGTTACAGAAAAATTCTGAAGCAGCAGCCACAGAAAGCTCAAAATCAAGCATCCTTTTAGGAAGAAAAGGCCAAATAAACTACAATAACATTTATTTTAAACAGGAGCTGCATGGAAATTACAAAGCCAATTAAAAAGAAAATCAAAGTAGCTGCTTAAATGGTAAGATGCTTACAGGTTAATGCAGAGTTTCTAAAGACACTACATGTGTAAAAGGTAACCAGCAACTCCAAGAGGACTATAAATCAGCATTCCCACTGCCCTGCATGACTTGACAGCAGGGTAGAGGCTATTTAGCAGTAAAGGGACATCTTTCAACTTAGGAAACAGAAAGAGGACATACAGAAAGAGCAGATAAACATAAAGCCACAATAAAGGCCAGCTAAGAAGATTCTGAAGTACAATCTGCTGAAGGTGTAAAACAACTAAGAAAAATCATTCTCACCTGCCTCAGAAAGACAAGAGGCTTCCAGGTAATTGGTTAGGCCAAAAGATACTCAGCTTGTATAACAAAACTTAGGGAAAACAAAGCCATAGCAGAAGAGCTGAATGGATTCTGTGCATCCATGTTCTCTTATAGTAAAGGAGGAAAACATCCCATAGCAGAGCCGTTCCTTAACCAGGGGAAAATACTGAGCAATTGCCTCAAGTCTATGCATGACCTGAAGAGATTTTACAAAAAGTTCTCCCCCGCCACCTCAGTCTCAAGAAAAATTTAGGTGGAGATAGGCAGGAAGAATCATAAGTAAAAAATGTCTTCCATACCAGGACAGACTGGAAAGACAACCAAAAACAAACAGGGCAACCACATAKGTGATCAAGAATATCAGAGTGAATGCTAATAGGGAATGACTGTGAATCCTACTCACAGTGAAAACAAAACTAAAAAGCTAAGCAATTTAATCTGCCAGTTTAAAACAGATGGAAGAGTTTTTTCACTGCAGTTTTTAACTGAAGTAGGAAATAAATTCCCACAGCACACCAGGGTGGTACAAATGAGTTCAAAAGTAGACAGCAGGAAGATTCACTAGTAATTTCACCAGGGCACAAGCACCATTCCATCCTAGGATGTTCCTGAATCTTCGGCAGGCAGAAGTATGTACACGAGGTGGAATTAGTCTGCATTTGCCCTTTGTTATACACCCATCCTGAGCATCTGCCAACATCCACTTTCAAGGAAAATTTTTAGTCTGACTCCACACCAGAGGTGCAAGGTCTTACAGCCAAACTACACACTCCACTGAGGACCAACAACAACAAAAATGCCAAGCCTGCAACTTCAGCAATCGACACAAAACAGAAGGACTCGCATACACAGGCCAGTTATTTGAAATGGGACGAGATGACAAACTCGCCAGCTATTCTGAAAAGGGGATTCTCATTCCACAGAATCATATTTGTCCACAATGAAATTATTCAGTTCAGAAACAGATGTAATCAAAAGCACAAAACAGTGTCAGTAGTACTTGGTCTTGACTGTGCACTGCTTTACTCTATTTCCTCATGTTTCATTATTACAGGTGTTGTTACTCATGTTGTGAAAAAACAAACAAAAAAATACCTGAAAGAAACAGGCAAACCTGGAGGTAAAAGACCTTAATGAACAATTAGGGAAAAATTTCCTTTCTAACAAAATGCAAAATTTATGACCTTATAACACAGCCAAAAAGCCACGTGTTCAAAATGAAATGTGCCAGAAGAGACAAATGAAGAACACTTCCCTAATAAGAACAGCATCAGGTATTACTGTAAAGTACACTCTGATTACCATTTCCTCCTACCCACCCCATTTCCTATCAGGTGGATTCATTGAGGAGCAGACGTACCTTTTCCCAGGCAGGACATTGCTGGCAGAGGATCTTATTAAAGGTTTCCGAAGAGGGGAATGCTGATAGTTTTGTTCTTCGCTGCTTTGCCTTCCTTCATCTTCACCTCCTTTCTTCTCCTTGGATGAAAATTCTCTTTTTGCAGGACCTAAAATGATATATAAAATAAAGCCAGATTATATGCCAAGTTATTTAACCAACAACTCTAAATTTTTTCCCTGGGGGTGAGGGAAGGGAGGGAGCGTGTTTAAAAATATTATCAGGAAATAAAACTAAAAGTCATGGTGTTGTGCATTCATATAAAGCTTATAAAATAATTTGCACCAGAAGTTGTACCAGGTACAAATATAAGTCTAGCAATTGCTAGTCAGCATCATTGTTCTATACAGAAAAAGCGTTTTCATTTATTTAGCCGTAACCATAATTCTTCAGCAGATTCTCAGTAAATAAATTCTGATCATCATCTGAATTTAGCTTCTCTCAGGTTTGGGATATAATCTGCAAGTCATAAGTCTCTAGTGGACACGAAATCCATCTCACCTATGTAAGCAACATCTGCCAAAATGTTCCCAGTGCTCCCCTCAAAGCATTCTGATAATTAATTTCACATACCCAAACTTAGACTGGTGCTTACATGCCTTCAAGAGTTAAATCTACACCTCGCAGAAAGAGAGAACGCTTGCTCCTAGGAAGAAAGAAATCCAGCTTGCTGAAAATTAAGTTTTTTTTTCAGATCTAGCTGTTTTAGAACACTGACATTCGTGGTTTCATAGACTTTAAAACCACAATAAAATGAGAAAGGATAACAGGCACCCGGATAGGTGCTGTTTCAAGATGTTTATCCTCAGGAAGACAATTGTACAGCCATTCATTTTCTGTGAAGGCAAATTTCCAATTGGTCAGAGCTGCAGTGAACCATGCATTTGCTGACAGCTGAAGTGTATCCCCAGGCTAAAATCTCCAAAGGTACACAAGCAGCATTCCCAACACTGAAAAAAAGGAGGCGCTTCACACCCAAAGGAATACTTGAACTATGAAGGACCAGCATTCACATCTCACCCTAATTCCAAGCAGGGACTGGAATCCAGATTTCCCATTTCTAAGCTGAATTCTCGTAAGTCAGGCAGGCACATTGCTCTCTCCTCTTGGTTCAAAGAATACATAACTCTCTATACACAGAACAGCAGCTTCAACAACTGAGGAAACTCACTCCAGAATACTCAATAATTCAATTCTCAGGAAGCTTTCCTAAAAGCTGGAAGCCTACACCCCAGCCCTTGCTCTGAAGCAGGTAGCTCGGCATTTGAAACTGGATTTTCAAATATCCCAGAGGACCATTCTGCTTCTAGATGGGAGCATGAAGATGACTTTATCATCATGTTCTTCCTGTGTGGTTACAGGAATGGTTTCTAAGTTCCCTTGTAAATCTAGGCTGTCATTTCAAGTATTTTTAACTCTTTCAAATGGTTTCAAGCACCTAGAAACAGCATTTTGGCTCAGATGAAGCAAGGTGTTTTACTCAACAGGAACTCAAAAGCAGAAACAGTGAACTTTTTAAATGCAATTTGTAACCCTCCCACTTAAAACTTCCTCCATACAAGAGGACAATAAAGAGAAGGCCCATCTGGGGAGAACAACTAAAGGACTTTACTGTGCTGAATGACTGGGCAACAAAGTGGCAGATAAACATATCACAACAGAGCCTGGGAAAAAACAAACCTAGCTTTAAATAAAAAAAGCATGAGGCTGGCAGCTGACCATAACCATAGTGACTCATCGCTGGGGTCTGAAAGCTGTGCAAATCATCAACTCAGTAACATTCACAGAAAAATATAAAAAGCAAGAAAACACAGTATTCTCACAGTTATTAGAGAAGGGCAAGAGAACATGACTAAGTGTATAGACCCACAACATGCACAGCACACACACCATGAACGCTCATAAAGCTCCAAACTCCATCTCAAAAATGGTGCAAGAAACCAGAAGAAGGTTCAAATGAACAATACAGACAGTCATAAGGTATGGAATAGCTTCCACATGAGACGAGGACTCTTCAAGCTGGAAAAGGGGACTTAGAGGCAGAAGCATATAAGGATATGACTCACGTGAGGACAAATCAGCAACAACTGTTCACTGTCTCTTTCAATACAATAATGTGGGCATCATACAAAAATATCAAGCAGCAAATATGCAAAAAAATCAATCTTCATGAACACCAGGAGCAACCTGTTGAACCCCTCACCACAAAACGTTACAGATGCTATTGGATAACTTCACAAGAGAAAAATTCCTCAAGGGTTGAGAAACAACTTTTGACTTCCAGGGTTCCTGAACCACAAACTGTTGAAGGCTAAGAAATTATTACAAAAGCAACTACACACTTTAGTTTATACTGTTCTTATTCCCTCCTGCAAGCAACCGCTATTAGCCATTGCCAGAGATGGGACTAAATGGGACATCAGATAAGATGCAGGACAAACACTTATGCTTCTCTAATAAATAATTTTCAACACTCTCAGGAACACCGTGCACCCAACAATTTGGCTAGTACAAGTCAAAGAACTGCCATATTTGGGGAGTTTTAATATTCCTGCATATTCCTGCTTTGTAGATCATTTTTGTATGGTCCTCAGCACAAGAGAAAAAAAAAAAAAAACAAGAACAGAAGGAGATGCTACCCCATTTAAGTATCATCCAATTACCATATTTGAAAACAAAGACTTACTTGTCTTCTTCTTTTGCCAAAATGTTACTATGTCCTTGTGCAACTCTTTTGCCTTTTTTCTGGCAAGAGCAGCAGAGGCCTGAAAGAAAACAAAGCACAGTATGAAAGCTAATATAATATTACAACACTGTATAATGCAGTTTTTGCCAGAGACACACATTCACCAATTTCTGCACAATTCTGAGCACTGTCTTTCAAGCTCTTACTTAAAACCTACATACGGTCAGCAGGATTGGGCAGGCTTCCACAAAAGTTGCTCCTTTTGAGACACCTACATCCAGCTTACAACAGTCGAGACCGAAGGTGTATTTTTAACTACAGAATAGGAACAGAGCATGCATTCTCAGAACTAGCTCCTCATCCCGTCTCAGAGCTGACATAAGGAAGTACTTCCAAAGAGCAGACTGTCCTGCAAAGATTACACTAGCTCACCTCATCCTTGGTGCTGCAGAGATTTCGAGCAACAACGCAATAGCGTAACGTTAGGTTTGGGTGACACACGGCAGCAGCCAGGTAACAGGAGAGATCTGTTTGGTGTTGCTAAAAGCACAGCTAAAGTCAGGCAAAGCTCAGGCAGCTATTGTGTTTTAAATATGGCTCTATCAGCTCAGCAGCCCTCTATCCCTGTCCATAACACAATTTGTTCTCGTCTGTGGGGGCTTCCATATGGAAAACATACAACGTTGTCAAACACAGGCGCAGTTTTCATGACAGTGAAAGCCTGTTGGCACCCTAAGCGCTTAGGTTTATACCTGTTCTTCAATTTGATACTCACATGATCAAAGAAGTGGAGAACAGCCATTTTTTTATTGCGCCGGGTCATGATCCGCCGGACTTTTACGAACTGGCCAAAGTGCTGCTCCAGCACGCTCCTGTCATTAAGGTTATCGGGGACGTTTTTGCACTGGATGGCCGTGAGCTCGCCCGGCGAGAGCCCCCCGAGGCTGTCCACGCTCTCGCCGCCTCGAGCGCGCCGCGCCGGGGTGGCGGGAGCTGAATCTGGAAAGACAGCGGGGGTGAGACGTGCGGCCCCACCAGCGTGCCCGCAGCCGCGGCGGCGCTGTGCCCCCCGGCCCGGCCCACCTTCCCTGGGCGCCTCCCGGGGCTCGGCGGCCGCCGGCTCCTCGCTGGGGGCCCGCTCGCCCTCGTCGCGGTCGCGGTGGCCGCGGCCCTGGCTGCGCAGCACCTCCTGCAGCGTGCGGCCGAAGAGGGCGCCGCC
>NW_020450981.1:413818-443888 GCF_003343035.1 Apteryx rowi
CGGCGCCCTGCGGGCCGCCTTGGGCGCCGACCGCTTCGACGTGGCGCTGGTCTGCGCCGGCAACGGCACCATGCGGCGGCTCAACGCGGCCTACCGGCGGCGCGACGAGCCCACCGACGTGCTCTCCTTCCCCTTCCACCAGGTGGCCGCGGGGCAGCTGCCGCGGCCCCGCTTCCGCGACGAGTACAACCTCGGGGACATCTTCCTGGGGGTGGAGTACATCGGCGAGCAGTGCCGCCGCTCCGGGGAGGACTTCGGCGGCGTCCTCGCGGTGAGCTGCCCCCGCGGCGAGGGGGAAAATGGTGAAAATACCGCCGCTTGCCTCAAAATTTGCTTTTGCCTTCCTGGATTCGAGCTTAAGGGGCAAGGAAAACTTGCTTGGCAAATACATTGACAGGTGTATTGGCTTGGATTCGACAGTAGATAGGTGGGTTTGACATCTGAAAGCATTAGTCTTGTCCTAAAGGAAGAGGAACTTATAGCTTGCCCTGAAAGATTAGTTTGTACTTTGACTGCTGCGTTTTAGAACTTCCATTTATTTTGGTTGGGGAGTTCAGATGCAGCCTGCTTCTGTAGGTTTGCACCAGCTTGTCCCAGTTTTCCCCCAGAGATTCTGGCAAAATGCTAAATAGTCTTTTTAAGTTTATAGAATTAGTCCTTCTCACTGCTCATGTCCCAAATTATGCAAAGACTGCGCTACCTGGACTGCATACACTAGGTCACTGATCCTGGGCTCTGTTTACAGAAATAGCATCTTGCTGCTGTACTTGTTTGTGAACAGCTGAGTTTGGTTTTTGCAAGCTAGATGCTAGTGTTAGGTATTAATTTGCATTACTTTTGCATTACTTAATGCATTAATATGTATTACTTTTTTTGTTTCTCTGTACAGGTGACTGCAGCCCATGGATTGTGTCATTTGCTTGGCTACCAGCACAACACAAAGTCAGAGTGGCAACAGGTATAAAGATGTCCTCAAATTGGAAAGATTTACAGTACCAGACAATGCAAACTCTATCAGATAATGCATCATACCAAAACTGAAAGAATTTTCCTTTCTAGTATCTCATATGATAGGATAACCTTCAGATCCTGGTAGTCACACGGAAGGCTCTGCAGAGTTTTTATTCACATTAATTTAATTTAATTTAATTTAATTTAATTCATATTGATTGCCATGCAAATATTAAGTCCCTGCAAGCAAAATTACAGCATCATAATTCTGTTGTTTATGTCAATGGCACTTGAGAGTTTTATTTTTTGTGTATATGAATTTTTATAGAGTTGAAATACAGGGCTGCACATGGACCTTTTTAGCTAACTTTGGAGGTGGGACTGTGCCTCCATTGTGCAGGAACTGGTGAAAGAGCCATGCAAAGTTGTCAAGACAAAACATTTCCAGAAAGAAATGGCTTTTTTCAGGTGCACAACGTGGGTGGCATTTTAAACACGCATTTTTGTGCAGTAATGTGTACGTCTCCTTAAGGAAATCTCAAAAAACTTTTTAAATGTAGTATAGTTGTGGAACCAAGATTAATTTAACTGTCTGGTTAAGAATATTACTTGCAGTAAAGAACAAGCCTTGGTCCTACGCAATGAAATAGCATATGCTCTCTCCTGTGCAGTGTTAATTAATCAGACTGGGTGAACATGTGACTGAATAACAGCTCAGTTTGGAAAAGGCTTTGCAAAATGCCTAACGATAGGAGTGTTTCTTAAACACCTTGTGAAAAGTGGGAGCTAGCAGGCACGCCATGGCTTCCTAAAAGGCCTCTGGCTGCAGGGGGGAGGATGGTGCTTGCCCACGGCTCAGGGGTTTTCCTCTCTGCCCGCTCCTTTCCGCAGATGTACCAAAAGGAGAAGGAGATCCTGGAGGAGCTGAACAGAGTCACCGGTGCCAACCTCCGGCCCCTGACCGCAGACCTCTTCTGAGGGAGCCGGCGGGAGGGAGGGCTGTCGGCGGACGTGCCGCAACCTCCACCGCTCGCGGTCGCCGGGGCCGCAATAAAGCCGCTTCGCTCCGGCGCCGCCGCATCCGCCTCTCTCTGTGGGGGCCGCACCACCAGGGGCCGGGCCGGCGCCGGGGCCGCCCCGGACGTGGCACCGCGCGACCATGGCGGCGCCAGGCTGCCGCGTCCTGCCGCTGCCGCCACTGCTGCTGCTGCTGGGCCTGGCGGTGCTCGTGCACCCACCGCCAGCGGCCGCCCAACGGCCGCCACCGGCCGCCACCGCCGCCTTCCGCGCGGGCCACGGCACCGCTGTGCTGCCTGCTGCCGCTGCTGCGCCGCGCACCCGGTGAGCGTGCGGGCTGGGGCGGGGGCCGGGCTGGGCAGACCTTCGCCTCCTCAGCCACGCCGCCCGCCGTCACGGGGGTCTCGGTTTCTCCTCGTGCCCCGTCCCTTCCCTGCGCCAGAGCTGCCCCTTCACGGGTCGCCTGCGTTCTGCGTTGTTCCTTCCCTGAAGGTGCCCACAGGTCCCCCCTTCATGCACCCTGCCGCCCCTCTGAGACATCGGCCAGCGTGCAGGGGAAAGGCCTCGTTTGTCCGCCGGTTTTGGTCTGGTCCTGTGTGGTAGATCCTCCCTAAGGGCTTTCGGCCCTTCTGAAACCGGGAGCGGTTCTGTTCGCCTGTCGCCGAGCAGGTGACGCTCTCGCCCTTTTCGCCTGCCCTTTCCGAGTGCGTCCTTCTGCGTTAATGAGCTGGCCGTGTGAGTTATCCTGAGTAACGTGTCGGTTGTTTCATTGTTCTGATCGCGCATCACCACCTGGGCGTTCCCACCTGGCCGTCAGGATGCATAGGACGGTCACGGTGTTCGCCTGGTGTCCTCTTCTTCATCGCTGCGTGCCGCAGACAAGACTCGCGGTACAAGCTGCCTTGATGAGGTGCCGAGGCGAGGTCCCAGGTGGTGGGAGACCCTTGGGTGGAGCCAGGCAGCCCTGTCCTGTCTGCAGCTCTGCGGCAGGGCAGCAGGCCCCTCCGTCGATGCAGCGCCTGCTGCTCTGCCTTCCCCTCGCACCAGCCCTCTCCCGTCTCTCGAGAGGGCGAACTCACGAAAGGGGAACGGTTTCCATCCCCATAGAGTTGCCCCAAGTGATTTCAGAGAAAAAATCATTTGCGTGAGCGGTTTAAAACCTCCCTGACATAATGATATTGCTTTGTTCTCTCCAGGTACCTTTTGTATGACGTAAATCCTCCCGAAGGGTTCAACCTTCGCAGAGATGTCTACGTTCGCATTGCGTCGCTGCTGAAGACCTTGCTGAAAAGTGAAAATTGGGTGTTAGTTCTGCCTCCTTGGGGACGTCTTTATCACTGGCAGAGTCCTGACATCCTTCAGGTCCGAATCCCCTGGTCTGCATTTTTTGATCTCTCAAGCCTCAATAAAAACATCCCTGTCATTGAATATGAGCAGTTCATTGCAGGTAAAGTTTATAATAATACAGTCTACAAATGAGTAAATGTTTGAAGTGTTTCTTTTTCGCAGGTTAGTCCTTAATACTTTGTTTTTTCCCAAAGGGAAGTCAAAAAAAACCAAAACAGCAGGGTTCATAGACTTGAATGTGTGTGTGGGGGGGGGTTAACCTTAATTCTGATTGGTTTTATTTGTTTGAAAACAACCCTGCTGTTATCTTCCAGTGGAGGGTGGGTAGTTGAAAGAAGGAGGAGAAATAGATATTCTTTCATTTTGCTGAACACAGTGCCGCAATATTTAACCTTGACTATCCTCGTTTAAAATCCTCATAGGCCATTTCTTTTTAAACCCAGCCAGTTGTCTGTTGTCCACATTATAGAAACATGTAGGTTCAGGAGGGTCATCTAACTTGCCCTCTTGCTCAGAGCAAGGCTAACTTCAAAGACTGAAGATTAAAGCTCAGGACTTTATCCAATTGAATTATTTACAGTCTATTCACGGTCCATCAAGTAATAACAGCTTCAAAATAGGCTTTTTTTCTCTCTTTTTTTTTTTAATAATCTTTGACTTGATTAAATTCCAAGTGTGAAGAAGTAGTGCTTCATTCTAATGTACCAGCCTGATTAAATTTTAAAATTTTGCAAAATTTTGCTAGTAAAAGTAATTGGAGGCTATCGTACTTTGGAAAGTGGGGAAGGAAACTTGTTGGAGGGAAAGACCCGTTCTTAATCATAAGAGATGTTGTCTGAGCGATACCAATTTCTTTTTTAATATCTTTAATTAAAACTATATCAAATATCCTTGAAGTTTTGTAGTAAAAAGAAATTGCTCTTAGTTTGAAAAGCCAAGTTTAAACTGAAATAAACTTTTCAAATGCCCCTGAAAATCGAAGTGTTCCCAATTACCAATTTTTATTCATATAGAAAGGAAGTGGGATCCATGCTACAGTTTCTGAGTACAAAGTGAGTACAAACCAGTAAGACAAAATCATCCAATTAACCAAAATAACCCAGCCAAAAGTAACCAAAATTACCCCACCCTGTTGACAGCTCACTCGACATTTTGTGTAGCCCTGTGCTCCCCTTGGCTTCCTAGGGACCCCTGAGGAAGCCGGTTAATACCCCTGGTGAAAGCCAAAGATATTTGTGCATAATTTTGACCCTGTTGAAAGAGGGGTAACCTGCGTATCTTTGGTGAAATACAGACAAGACGCTTTTTCTCTGGAGTTCGTTGCCAGTAAAAGCTGTAAAGTGGGTTCTTCAGTTAACGTTCCTTTTTCATCATCAAAGCTGCACATATTCAAATACTTTGCTTAAATCGATTGGCAAAATTAAGTCTAAATGGAGTGCACCTCATGGTAGAAAACAGGTCCCTAAAGATAGCGTGTGGAAGAATATAGACAAAGACAGGCTTCCTTTGTTGTACAAAAGATTCGCTTACCCAACTTTTGTAGTTATGCTTTCATGGTATTTCCATTCTTTTTGACACATTAAATAGCACACAGTTGGATGGAACTAACACGTTGTCACAAACCCTGACCCTGACCCTTTTAGCTTTTATGCCTCACACTGAACATCCTTTTTTTATTGAGAAAATAGGGAGGGGAGAAACTAGTGTAATATTAGAATTGACAGTAGATTTTTAACTGCAAATAATTCTGTTTCGTACCTTTATCCCATGGTTTTCTGTGCTTACAAATGCTTTGCTTTGCTTCCTGTTCAGAGTCAGGCGGGCCCTTTATTGAACAGGTTTATGTCCTACAAGGCTACGCAGAAGGTTGGAAAGAAGGAACATGGGAGGAGAAAATAGATGAAAGGCCTTGCATTGACCAGCTTATGTATTCCAAAGACAAACACGAATACTACAGGTAATATCTTGCAGTCTTTTTAGTCGTCGTCTTTGTTGTATTCGGTGAGAAATTTGCCTCCTCTAACAGAAGGGTCTTGAGTGTTTATTGCAGTGTTGTAAATCTCTGGATGCTTGGGATTAATTTTCTTTGCTTTTAAAACCCTATCAATAACAAAATATTGTATTGGTACTGGAAGATCTAATTCTAGTAAGTCATCATTTAATATAAAATCTGTATAAAGGCGCTGAATGGTTTGTTTACATTATGCATCTTCTTTTGAGGGCATACTGCTGATTCAATCCATTTATATATAAAAACACATTAATTTCAAATGCAGGTGTATGAACCAATGCTTTTTTTGTTCTCTTTCAGGGGATGGTTCTGGGGTTATGAGGAAACACGAGGCCTAAATGTCTCTTGTTTGTCTGTCCAAGGATCTGCCTCTATTGTAGCTCCCATCCTTTTGAAGAACACTTCAGCCCAGTGAGTTACTTTGTATTACTATTTATTATTGTATCGCATGCCCACAAACCCACTGCCAGTTTGGAAGAGCAGGGAGAGCTTACGTGCCTTGTGCCACTGTTATGGTATTTCATCACTGAGTTATTGTAGTCCATTAAAATCATTGCAGAAGGAATTTATCCTCTAAAAAGGACCTAACTGCAAGTTATGTTAAATGCTGCAATACTAATAACAGATGAAATAGCCTTGAGCTCCTTTTTAATCTCACTCAGGTATCTAAATGTACTTGCCACCCTGTGCTTACCTTTCCTTCCTTTACCCTTTCATCCTGTGTCGAGAGGGAATGAACAGAGCAGAGCTGGTGTTTCTCAAGTTCACATCTCAAATTCTGAGAGGCAATGCCTGGTCTTCTTTTACTTCCATCCTCATTGGTGTGAGCTGGGTTTAGAGAAAACAAGTAGCATGTTTCAGCTTTCTGCTCTAAGGTGCAGAGATGCCATTAGGATGATCAGAGGAAGGGACAGCCATCATATGAGAGACATGGAGCATTCTTGCTTTTTCCCGGTAGCAGAATATTTGCAGTCAGCTGTGACACCCAAAGACATATTAGCAAAGCAAAAGCTACTAGGGTACGGAGTGGGGGAACAGGAAGAGGATATAATTGCAAGCTATAAATCCATCAGGGGAATAAATCCATAGGAGGAAGAGAAACCATGTAAGCTAAAGTGTAGTTTTGCCATGAGAGCGAATACATCCGAAAATATGGCATCAGTACAGTTTATTTGGAAATGAGGTGAAGGTCCTCCTCAGTAGAGCAGTGAGGATCTGCAGTGCGTCCTATCACAAGCAAAGGAAGCAAAATCTTTCTTAGGCCTTTCCTTAGTTGCTTCTCAAATTCTTTTTTGGCCTGCCTTAATGTGTTTTCCATTTAATTTCATAGAGTTTATGAGTCCTTCCTTTTTCTTCATTTGGACAACACTTCCTCATTTTTGTGTAGTTTCCCTTTTTGAAGCTGAATGCAACTGTGATAGGCCTTCTTTTGCCATTGTTGATCCTGTAAGATGTTGAATGTAAGTACATTACAGTTGCTATCACAGATCAGCTCTTTCAGTATGAGATTTTGGTCCATGTCCTGCTGCTACTTCAGACTGTGTCAAGAGCTGCTCCCTGCCCAGTTGGTTCATCACACTGTATTTGACGGTGTCTAAAATTTTAGTCTCTTGGTCACATCCTGCTATGACATTTGCCCAGTCTATGTGGGATAGTTGAAATCATGCTCCACAGCCTCTCGAATTTTCCCATATTGCCATTCTGGCCAGACAATCAGTTGTACAGTCCTAATACTGTATTAGTACTATTCAGGCCTGGTCATTCATAGAAATTCTGTCTTACTGATTGACATGTTTAAACTATTGATCTGATTCACCTTCAAGCTTTGTTACATGTAGTGTTTCACCACCAGCACAGTCTAGTCTATATTCCAGATCATTTGTAGCCTTAGGGACAAGTGTCCAGCTGCTCATCACTGATGACAATCTAAAGGTGATTGATTATGTGCTTCCTCTCATTTCAGCAGAAGAAAATCCAGCCAATGACTTGACTACCCTTCTGCAAAAACATTTCTCTGTGTGTTTGCTTGTATTCAGTGCGCCCAGAATGCAAACTACATCAACACCCCCTGTATTCTCAGCTGCTCAAAACTCTCAAAATCTCCTATGTTTCTCATAGCTTTGACAGTGCAGTTATGCTTCTAGTAAACAATCCTGTACCATGTGTACTGTATGAAAAACACAGGCTGTTTTCATGTCAGTGAAAATTTTTCACTATAAAATTTGTACGTAGCTGCTAACACATTTTTTTATAGCATTTATGTGTTCTTTGCTATTTTACTGTAAGGGACTTTATTCCACACATTCCTTCTCTACTTTTGCTTTTGTGAGAATCGACTCCTGCCTACAAGAGGCTCTCAGGTGGTCTCAGAGTGAGCGTTACCTCACTGGTCACTTCTTCTCTATCCACACCTTTGGATCACTTTTCCCCCCCTTTGGCAATCATATAATATCTCCAATAGCAATTACTGTGAGGACTATATGAGGGATTGTTATTTCTTGTCTATGTTTAATTATCACAGTTAAGTGTAACAGTTATTAAGGAAGAGAGCAGCATTACACAATGACATAGTCCCCTTATCTCTCCAGCAGGCTATGGGTCACAGTTTGCTTTATGCAGAACAGATTGGCGGCAAATCCCTCATTCCCTGTGTCCCTTTTGCAAAGAGATCATAGTCTGTGCTTTATCCTGCCTGCTGTATAAAGAAACATAGTAATGTAAATTCTATTCTTAAGGGAAGTGCACTCAGTTTTACAATTTTTAACAGGTCAGTGATGTTAGACAGAGCTGAAAACCTTCTTCATGACCACTACGGAGGGAAAGATTATTGGAATGTGAGTATTTTCCAGTTAGCTTCTCCAGATTTTCTACTTGGTTTTGATAAAAATTCGATAACTAATACGTGCTTCAGTTTGACTTGTTTTTTTTTCTCTGAGTTGGTAATCTTGAAAGTAACTTGTCTTGTATTTCAGTGGTGCACTCTAAAGATTGTCTTCAGGTTGCTGTGGATTAATGTAACTCAGGAATTTTTCCTAGTGTCTTATCCCCAGAGATTCAGTCCTGCAAAGGGTTGCCTGTGGAAGGACCTCCCCTATGCAACACATCTGCAGTCAAAAGGAACTGCCTTTGTGCAGTTTCATCTCTAGTTGGCCTCAAGTTTAGGCATTTCAAAAGAGTTCCCCAGAGCGTTCAGTTTTGGCTTAATTCTCTCCCCCTTGGCTTTGATGGCAAAATTCCCAGCAGTTTCAATGCAATGCTGAGCACTCTGGAAGATCTCATGCAAGGCTCTATAGTACAGTAATCTCCGTGGAAAAAGACTTAAGTTTTTTATGATGAAGGTAAAGGTTCAGCCATAGGAAAATAAAAGTATGATGTAATGGGTTTCATATGAATCAAGTTTCTAAGAGGAAGTAAATCAGCTGATACTATGAAACAAATTACATAGACTTCAGTCTTGTAAGCTATAACATCTGGCTATTCACTTGGTATGTGGTATATTTTTCAGAAATGGACAAGACAGTAGTTTGCTAACCATGAATTTTTCATTGAGAGTGGCTTTCCCAAAACGTGACTTATTCATCATTTCTGAGTGTGACTTGTAATCCTGTAAAAATCAGGACATGAACCCATATAGATACATAACACACATTGCTTAATGCTGGTGCTTTAAACACTGTAGAACTAAATTTATCTCGGCAATATTTATAGTCTCCTGGAAAATATTTTTTTTTCTTGTTTTTTAATGTTAATTACCTGTGTGACTTCTAGTTTTGTTGTTTTTTCTTAATATAGTCATACAGACAAAGAAACAGAGAGGAAATCTTCATTTATTGAGCAAAAGACGTACAGCGCAACAGTATCTTCCAAGTACAATAACAAACAAAATCATTAATAAAAATTTCTTTTTCATCTCAAAAGAATATGACATGAAATGCTAAGATTTAAGAAAAAAATGAAAAAAAAAAACCTTTTCACTTAGGAAGCTGTTTCTCTAACTGGCTGTTTAAAGGTTTGTTAGTGTTTGTCCTTGCAATTTGCATGCAGTGAAACACACGCCTCATTGTATGAGTCATAGCAGAAGCTTAAAATGTTAACACATTGTGAAGGTGGAAAGTTTGCAATTCTGTTAGGGCATCTCTTTAGTGGAGCTTCATATCAGCTCACTACTTATGGCCCTGTTGCTCAAACCATTTGGGTGGGAACCAGGGCTCTGTTTCCCTTATCAAATCTTGAACAGGTTACACAGCTGTCCTTCTCATGGAGTAGGTGAATGTTCAAGGTAGACTCTAGACAACCATGCAAGTCTTTTAAATGTCTTCTGTGATTTGACTTGCATGGTTCTCTTTAATTTTGAACCAACAAACTGACAACGTGAGCTTCTGAAAAAAACATAGTTTTTCTGTAGAGATACAGATCCTCAATTTTCAGTGACTGAAAGAGAAAAATAAGAATGTATCTACTGCCACATCTTGAGAATGGCAGCTAGTGAAAATACATCCAAGAATATTTTAAGAGCTACTCCAAGTGTCTGAGCAGTGCAGGCCTCTCTGCTGTTAGGTATACAAACAGGTTTCCATACACACTAGCAGTTACCAGAGGTCAGTTGAAGCATGTTAACTTGTTATCCAGACTATCTTGTTGACATGTCCAGGCCCTGAAGCTACCTCGGATGTGTGCACAAAACCTACAGTTGTACATTGGGTTCTGAGAGTAGACATATCCCAATTATGTTCCATTAGCAATGTTCTGGGCTCTCTTCACTCTAGACTCGTCTTTTTTGCTGCAGAATCAATCTAAGTGGCTTTCAGGCTAGATGTAGTTTGTGGTGTCCATGGTTACAAACTGAAAGGAGGTTGAAAGCTTTGAAGGAAAAATTCTGCAAATACTTTGAATTTGTAGATACTTTTATTCATCTGGCTAAGCCAGATCTTCATGGCACCAACCACTAGTATGAGCATACAATCATCTGTTGAGTCTTTTGAAATCCTCTTTCTGTTCTCTTTTTTTAAATTTAGTGATATTGCCAAATCTGCCCAATGAAATGTGGGTTAAACCTTGATCAAAATTCTCCATGTGGCCAGCTCAAGTCTCGGCATAATATTACAATGGCCATGCAGAGGGGTGACCTCGCTGAGCAGTTCCAGAGTGTCATTGAGAAGACGGTTTCAAGTTCAGGTGTTTAGAAATAAGAGCTGAGGAAGAGTTCAAATGTGGAGTGTGAATTCTTCTTTTCCAGTTCACTTGCCTGGGGTAACTCTCTGGATAACATCTGGAGTTCATTAGAAATAATGCTAACAGATGCCCTCTTCCTTCTAAGAAGTTTTTAAGTTGTAACAAACCAGCTTCCCTTTGCAACCTAGCTCTTTAGTGTCCAAAAATATTTGAAGTTAGTATTGAGCCACATTGCTGTTACCATTGTCACTATTTTCGTCTAGGCTTCTCTGCGTGCTGAAAGGTACTGATTTTGGATTCTTGATGGCTGAACAGCTATGGAGCAGGAAAGACTTCCCAAAATGGCTTAAAGTAACTGTTCAATCCCATGAAGAGCATCAGCGTAGCATGCAGACCACATGAATGCTTCACTATTTCTATAGAAGCATAAAGTTCTCTAAAGACAACTCTGAAAAAGCCAATAATTTTGCATTTGGTTTCATCATTTCTGGTGGATGATCTCAAAGAATTAGAAGAAAATAACCAACAAAACAGGCCTCCCCCCACCCAACCCCCCAAACTTAGAATCACTGAAAAATTTAGACTGAAAGGTATCTAGTCAGTCCTGTTTTGAGCAGGAGGTTTCACTCCAGAACTAGATCCAGTGAACTGGACTGTCAGTCTGGACAGAGGAATTTAGAGGTGTTTGACACAGGGGTATAGTTTTTAAAGATATTTACTGTCCTCCCCAGTGCATTGCACTGCCATGAGTTATATAAGCATGCTTCTGCTGCCTCTTGGGTATACCCTCTTCATAAAATCTTGGGTAAGATACCCCATTTCCTTGCTCAACAGCATCGTTTTGAGCTGACATATAAGAAAAAGAAGGGAAAATGTCTCTCCCTCAACTGCAGCATTAGCATTCGGCAGTAGACTGTGTGTACATCCTCTCTTGATATGAATCAAGGGTTGCTAGAGGATTTGGAGATGAAATTAGGAAGCCAGTGTTGATCTCTTAAAAGATCCTAGAAGGGCAAGCTTTGTGTTTCCAGTAAGTATTTAAAGGGGTATAGGTCACCAGGTACCACAGTGATGGATCTTATAGAAGACTAAATCTGATTTGGCATATGGAAAGACAGCAGCTCCCAGCAAAGGTGAAAAAAGGCCAGTAGATTTTAGTTTCTGCCTCTTTGCTAAAGCAAAGCGAAGGTGGAATCAGTGTGGCCGTGCCTTGGGACACCAGCTAATGTCCTGCCAGGCGCCTCTGCTGTGTAATAAACCCAGTCCACTGTGAGCTTCACCGTACTGAGAGAAGAGAGGCCATTGGAAATTGAGGAAAACTATTTTCACTGCACTTTCTCTGGTTCTTATCACTCAATGGAGACAGCAGTCTTTTATAAAATTAAGAATTAGACCAGATTCCTAGGTATCCTTGGTCAGTGGTATAGGTCACATGGGATTTCCTTATTTTAGTTGTATGTGCCTGTTAATAAGAAAGCTATGARCTAACTGTGTATGAGATGGTAACTGCATCACGAAATCTTTGAAAGAGGTGATTATGCACAGGAGAAGGAAGTAACTTCTTTTTTGTCACTCTCCTATTGAATTTGATTGGAGTGTCAGTGGCTACAGACATGACTTTTTTTTTTTAAGCATTTTTTCTTACAGGTGTTTTACAAGTTAAGTCTTTGCCCAGCTTCCCCCCCCCCCCCAAGATAAGGCATATTACTGAAGTGTTTAATTTGGTATATTGTGTCCTCTGCTAGATACCTACAGTCCACTTTGTACACCCACATATTGCAGGATCAGCTGAATATACTGGATATAAGTGTTGTTATGATTAAGATTAAACAGCTAAAGCTAAGATGAAATGTTAGGAATTGTTGCGTGCATGCTGCATGGATGTATTGGAAATACCACATCCTAGAAGCTCTGTGTATGTGAAACTATCTCTATTTACTTGTTTTTAGCTCTCTTCCTATTCCTGACTTGGCAACTGCTCTTATTCCAACAGACCCGTCGGAGTATGGTGTTTGCTAAACACCTCCGTGTGGTGGGAGACGAGTTCAGAAACAAATACCTTCAGTCCACAGATGAGGCAGACAGGACTCATTACAATGAGGACTGGACACAGATGAAGGTAAAATTGTAACAGTCTGTGTTTCCCATAACAAATGTAATACCTTTTTTTGGCCTGTTTGTTCTTGGCTGCAGGCTGCAGGGAATGATAGAAGTTACCTATGAATCTAGCTCTGAGAGCTCAGATCATGGTGGGCATGCACATTCCTCCTGTCTCCTCTTCTCGCCACATGACATGAATTGACAGAGTCTGTTGAGGTGTGGCTGACTGGACTGGGTGCCAGGTTTCTGTTCCCCCAGTTCCCCTAAAGGAAACTTATTTTTCTTCTTTTATTCAGCATCATGCAAGGGTGTAAAGTTCAGTTGCAAACTGCCAATTGCAGGTTTGCTCAGGGGAAAAAATTTTTACGTACAAAGATTTTACACCATACTCTGTCTTGAATGGTGCAGACCACTCAAGATGAAAATACTGCAATAAATGTCCTGAAATACTGCCATTCATTTCTTTAAAATTACTTTCTGCAGCTAGAGTAATTCAGTGCCTTATGTACATGTTATACGTTCATGTTCCCAGGCTTCAGTACAAATCAATGGTGGCACCATTGACTTTTGACAATGAATGCAGCAATTACCACTTCATTTTTAAGAATGACTGGAAATTCATGGGCCTCCAAGTTTTAAATTGTATTGATCTTTCTCGCTTAGGTTAAGACAGGCACAGCTCTAGGTGGTCCGTACCTTGGAGTTCATCTCAGAAGGAAAGACTTCATCTGGGGTCACAGAGAAGACGTGCCTACCCTGCAAGGAGCGGTGAAGAAAATCCGCAGCCTCTTGGACATGCATAAACTTGAAAAAGTTTTCCTGGCCACTGATGCTGTTGAGGAGGGTAGGCAGAGGGCAGTCAGTTTAGGACTGATAACTTTCTGACAATGAGTGCAGCAATTACCACTTCATTTTCATGAATGACTGGAAATTCATGTTCCTGCACCCCTGAACAGGGAATTGGATGGGATTGGGCAGCCTTTTCCCTCCAACCTGGATGGGAGGTACCCAGGCATTAGTTTGGTGTTTCCCATAAGCAGTTTGACAGCCTCTCTGATGGGAGATTGGGAACTGGATAAGCAATGTGGTCTTTCTGCCTACTCCTCCTTCTCTTTTTTACATCCCACCTTTTCCCTTTGTGTTTTGTAGACTCACTGATGAATCAGTGGAAAGGGCCCTCTGACGTCTCCTATCCAGCCTCCCCCTAGAAGCAGGACTATCCCCAACACCAGCTCAGGGCATCCCCAGTTGTGTCTAGCCAAGGCTTTTGGAAACCCCCAAGGATGGGGTTCTCCTTCTGGGACCTGTCCCAGGGCTACCATCCCCTCCTGGTAGTATCTAGGGATTATGTTTCAATACATGGCGTATTATACCCTGCAGATATAATATCTGCAAGAATAACCCTGCAGGGTTGGACTGTGTGATAACTAATTCAAGTTTGCTGTCATTCAAGGCCTCTTGATATATCACTGCTGTAGGATTAGACAGCAAAACTGGTGGTGATATCAGTTCTACCATTTGCAGGTTTCGCCACCCTGTCAGAACTGCCTCCCTTGGCAATGTGTCTCTGCCTCCATGAGTCCTGCTCCTGCCTAAAATACTCTGATATTTGGCAAAATGTTCTACAGTTCAACTCTCAACTAGTCTGTGATTCTGTAGTTCATTGGTAGATTTTGGTTTTCCATGCTTTGTAACTGTTCACCCAGGGTTCCTTTAAGCACGTATATTTTCTCACAGCAGTGAATTGTGCTTTCTAACATAAAATTGAGCTGGGTACCTTGTGTCTTTCCCTTATTCAGAGGTCGAATTGCTCAAGAAACTGCTGCCTGAGATGGTGAGGTTTGAACCCACTTGGGAGGAGCTAGAACTCTACAAAGACGGAGGGATGGCTGTGATTGACCAGTGGATCTGTGCACATGCAAGGTAGTGAATTTGGCTTTTCTTTGTGGAGCCAAATTTTACAGTCACAAACCTGAATATTGTCTTTGACCCAGATACAGTTGACTACAAGTCATTCATTAGAATTCACTGGACTGAGATCAGTTACTTGTACTCTAAAAATTAGCCCTCTTCACCAACCAGTTCTGATCTCTTCACAGGTATTTTATAGGCACCTCAGTTTCAACATTTTCCTTCCGGATCCATGAGGAAAGGGAGATTTTGGGATTTGATCCAAAAACAACTTACAACCGATTTTGTGGTGAGAAAGAGAAAAACTGTGAGCAGCCAACTCACTGGAAAATTGTATACTAATATGCAAAGAAATCCAAGGACTTCAGTACTGGTGAGCGCAAAAGAATAAAGAAAGACTACAGGGAAATATATCCCTTTGATCAAACTACAACTCAATCCTCTACCCTTTTCTGAGTGTTTATCTGACATTTGGATTTTGAAGCACAAGCAATATTCATTTTCTTAGCCAGCTACTGATGGGACCAAAGAAAACGAAGTCACCCTAGGATTCACTCGTCGGCATAACTAGGATTACAGGACAATACTAGGCACTACAATCGAGAACTGAAAAGCCAAACTTTGTCCTAAAACCGAGCAACAAATTAAGTAAATCAAGGTTTTCCTTTGAAGTTGTGGAGAAGAGGAAAAGAGTTTAACTTTTATAACTGTAACACAGCTGTGGTCTGTACAGCATTTCTGTCTTTACCTGGTTATTTTTTGTTCAGGTCAGCACTTGCCTCTCTATTCACAAAAAGTGTGGTTTGGTTTTGGACCCTGCACTATGTAAGCTGCAGACTGTGCATAAACTCTGCAATTCCTTGGGGAAATCTTCTATTTTCAGACAGTAATCTGTGAACATTCAAACTGTCCAATGCAATCAGTGCTCAATAAAAAAAAGAGGAGGTGATATTTCTACAGGAGCACGGAGCTCTTCTAATAATAGTCTTAGTGGGACAGGCCATGCTGAGAGAGGCACAAAGACTGGGTTTGCAGGGTGGTGAAAGAAAGCTTGTGTTTCCTCTTATGTTTTATCTTAATATAAGAAGCTTTTCCCTGTCTTCCTCCCAGGGATCCATTCAGTTGGACTGATGCAAATGTCAATATTCCTTTTGGGTTATTTTGCCACTCAGTTAAGTGAGTTCTTGACAATGATGCTTGGCTAGAAAACATGCTCAAAGGCCTTTCAAGTTACCATGTCAGTGAAACTGATCATCCCAGTAAATCAGCAAATGAATTTTCCACATTTATGTTTTTACTTTTAATAAGGAAGCAAACTGAGGAAAATGACGGATAACACAGGTCTTTGGGCCCCGAAATAATGTATTTAAGCATAGCAGATGCTCCGTGTCCCGTTGCAGTCTCTGATGGAGTCAGCTGGTCAGTGGTATGTGGGAAGAGCACTGTGCAGGCGAGTTCTACACTACCAGCAGAAGGGAAAGTGCAGTTCCTATTAGAGAAAGGTTTTGTAAATACCAGATCTAGCTCTTACAGTCTCTTGCTATTCAGAATTGGCCCCTGGGCAGTATTTGGCTCCATTTGGTGCTTCAGATGGGTCTTTTGCCCTGCTAACCTATGTGGCTCTGTTACCCATGAGAAACTTTTTCAGGAGTGAGCTAGGAGAGATATTTCAAGCAGACGTGTGAAGCAGATATTTCTCCTTAAGATCAGTTTTACCAGAATACCTTCCTGTTAGAGGTCCCTTTACTTGCTTTTTCCTCTTGGCTTGAGTAGGACTATGAATAACCCACCTGCACTGTGCACTGTATGTTTCATAGATGCTCCCAGACAATGAGGTTGTTTCCTCCTGTGCAACTGCAGCAAAAGCTGTGAAGACGCCTCAGACAGTGAATAGTATCAGCTCTCCTGTTCTTACCAGCTGCTTATTGTATCTCCGTAGAGCAGACAAGTCTCTCTGGTGGCGAAGTGGAGAGCCCAGCGTTTCAAAGCAGTGCCTTTTCCCACCAAGTCAGATGTTCTCATTTAGCCTGTGCGCCATGTAAAGTGATGGTGGCATTTTACATATAATGTATACCTCAGTTCATTAAGAAAATAAAAAGCTTTGTAGCATTTTATGTGGCTTGTCCATGCTTCTTTTTGTTTTGTTACCATGCATTTTGCTGTCTCATAATCTGAATCTCTTACATCCGTTTCCAATATAGGAGAAACTGAGGTAATCTTAACACCTGCATGCTCCAGCAAGGCTTTTTCCATCGTCTGTCCCACAATGTGCTGCATTAGCTACCGTGTAGCCAGCAGTCAAGATGTTGACAAACAGGAGAGTGTCCAGAGGAGGGTCACTAAGATGATCAGAGACTGGAACACATGGCATATAAGGAGGGGATGAAGGAGTTGAGGTTTTTTCACCCTAGAGAAAATGAAAGGGGGATATGATTGTTGTCTTCCACTACCTAAAAGGGGTTGCAGAGCCAGACCTTTCTGAGAGGTACGCAGCAAAAGGACAAGAAGCCACAGGCACAAGCTGCAAGGGAACTTCTGTTTTGCACATAAACTAAAATCTCTTGCCCCCGAGCATGGTGCAGCCCTGGGAAGAGGCCCAGAGGGGAGTGGTGGGCCTTTTGGCTGTGCTGTTTCTGCCACACTGCAATAGCCAAAGGGCCACCTTATGCATCAGAGGACAAGCTCACATGCAATTAGACTTCAGAGAAATAACATCCACCTTGCTGGCTCGAATAGGAAACAGTGATTAGAGGGAAAAGAGTGGGGTGACAGCAGGGTGACATGGTCACAGGTTTGATTTAAAATTTTTTTTTTTACCTCTCTCAAATAACTGTCATCACAATAAAAATCTCAAAAGGCAACAGCAGGGGATAAAAGGATGAGATTTCCTTTATGTTTCTGAGATCCATTAGATCTTGAGCCATGACTCCCCTTTTTCTGTGCGGTTGTAATACATATATTTACAAATATATGTATGTACACATGCACACATAGTATTATGTTTATAAGTGACCACAGTACCTTTCAAGTGGTCCAGGCAATCTGTGCCAATATATCTATTTCTATTACAAGTTGCACTGTGATTCCACATCAGCTAGTGTTTTTCTACCACTGTCCTGCTGCTTTCTAGGTTTCAGAACAACTAATTAAACAGAACGGACCTGGTTATCCCATTGTACAAGACAGCTTAGTCAGAAGGTTTGTATCCTTGGGTTAATACTGTTACATTCCATTTTTAGAGTAGACAAACTTGCAGATTAAGTCCTCCTTGTATCTGTCTCGGTGTATGATGACAGAAGACACATTCATCACTGCAAAAAGAAGAGGAAGAACAATTGTATCTGTAAGATACAATATCCACAACCATACTGTAATGGTTTTTGTCTCCACTTTCAAGGACAAGCATCACATGTTCTGTGGCTACTCCCACTCCTTTCCCCAGAGGAAGACTGAAATAGAAAGAGCAACCTAAAGTACAGCTGTGATCCTGCACTTTGCACAGTCATTGTGAAAGCCTGCTACTTTGTTGGGTTTTTTTTAATTCAGAATGTCCTTTCTTGGCCATTAAGCTCACTGATGCCAGTGTAGCCTTTCTGTCACCAGGTGGAGACAGCAGACCAGGTTGTGATCAGCAGTGAAGCCAGCTCTCCAGATGCACACTGAAATCTGTCAGCTTTCTCCTTCAACCACCATTGAACTCGGATTGTGAATAAGTGTAAAAACAATCAAAGCAACTGTGATTGCCTTTAAAGTAATCCATATGTGCTATTATCATTTAATCAGCCTTGGATACTTGCTCAGATCATTTAGACTTGGGAAGGGCATTTTGCTCAGCATCATCACTTTGAACTCGTACTTGGCTTTCACAGTAAAGTGGTTTGGCTCCACTGTTTGGGCAGATACACACTGAGCTCTAAACATTTCTCAGGCAGTCGGCACACTGCTTTAGAATCAGCTAGCTGGCTAGCACAAGCAAGGACTATGGCCGTTCCGCAACATGGTCCTTCTTCCTCCCCAAACCTGCAGACTGTGCAGGTCTGCAAGGGAAGAGGTCTACAAGCTGCAAAGGAAAAGAGTCTACAAGCTGCAAGGAAAGAGAAGCTAGTCACAGCTTCAGTGAGTGTCTGGAAATGACAGTAGCCTAAATCTCAAGTATTCATTTCATTGGTTGGTTGTCTTTACAGTTTAAAAATTTTACTTCTGTGCAATGAGCCAAACTTCCAAACTTTTATTTTTTTTTAAACCAGATCATTTTCTGTCGCCTACTTGCAGCAGCTTGTGGCTGCTCTTTATGTGTCAGGCAGGATTAAAGTTCAGTGCTGTCGTCCACAGTGTGTGGTGCATGCAGGTCTCCCTTCTAGCACAGCCACGTGGTATAGGCCTGCTCCTTCCAGTTTTTTGCTCTTGCCTTGGACAGGGCATCAGGACAGGGGCTCGATACTTGAATATAGTAGGACCGGAGAGATTTTGTGGAATGTAGACGGAAATGGTCAGATACTAGAGATATGTGCCAACTCCACTAATCGTTCGGGGAAAAAAAAAATCAAGAGTTACTGTTTCTGTCTGATAGGTGGCTGATGTGTTTGCCTGTTTACATTGTGTGGCTTGAATTCATCAGCTGTGGCTTAAAACAGAAGGAACAATCATTGTCCAGAGCTATAATAGCTGCCAGTGGCTTTACTCATTAATAATGCACCATTGATCATGTCACTTATACTCCGCTAGTTTGTTGCAACCTGCACTACAGTCTCTTACAACACACTTGTAAAACCTATGAATGTAACATTTGCCTGAAAATGAGAGGGTTACATCTAGCTATTGCTAGATACTTTGCACCAATGGCTATTGTTAATAGCTATTGCTATTATGGGTTAAAATTATTCATCTGGGGGCAATTGATTTTCATTGCTCAAGATAAGAGAGAGCTGGGGCGTACAAATAGACTTCCTTCTCAGAGATACCTTTCCCAGGCCTCCTTTGCAGTCTCAGTTGATAACAGCTTGTTTTATTTAAATCCATTTTCCTGAGGAACACGGGTACTTCATAATTATTTTTCATAAAATCTTGGACAGATATAGACTAAGCTTTTCACTTTTGAAGCTCCATTTAACAAATATTAGAAAATTTCAAAGGACATGGACAGAATTTTTAAAATGCCCATTTCTATGAAGATGCCTTGCTTTTTTTCCCCCATCAAGGACTTCTTCCAAGCAAAACCATATTGGCTACAAGTATTTCTCTCTCTAACCAAGCAGTCATTGCAGTCGAGTGCTTCACCTCCCACAGGGACACAGCAGTCCCTGCAACCTGGCAGAAGACAGCCAATAGTGGCCAAAGTATGAAGACTGACTAGCTCATTTTCTATCCATCTATTACTATCCATCAAGGCTTGCAATAAACCCAACTCAGGCAGTAGTGGAAGACGAGCAGGCCTGCACTTTTAAAAGAGAAGGTGAAGGTGAGAATTTTATTATCGAGACAGTGTTACATGAAGGGTATTTAGCTGGTAGTTTGGAGGTTGACTGGTTAGATAACGTAGTGTTATGGTGGTGCAGGCTCTGATTGCCTGGCTGATGTATAGACTAAACCTAAGTGGTTGTATCTGAGTGATGCTGGTGATGCTATAGCTGTAGAGTTTTGGCTTGCATGATCAGTTCTGCGATTGCTGTCTTTCTGCTGCAATCCTGCATACATTTCTGGCTGCCAGGTTGAATGTCAAAGTTTCTCAAGAGACTCTCTGAAAAAATGGATTTTCAACCCTGGTAAAATCAAGAGAAAATCCAAGGTGCTGAAGAGCCAGCACCTGACTTCTCCATGCGTGGGTCGAGAACATTATCTGCTTCTCTGGAATAAGAACAGGTTTGAATGTATGTTTTTTGACTTACTGCTCTGAAAGCACCGAGATGGTCAGCAGAGGTGGTGCTTAAATGGCTCTTCCCATGTGGTGGCTGAATAAAACATCAATATACTTGATCAGGCAGTTTGCAGGAAACTCCTGGGTCTTTACTCCCCACCTTCATCTCTACAGTGTTTACAGATACGCTTAAGAGATCACCTCTTCTGTTGCGTAAACCCGGCACAAAAGTAGCCTGGGAAGGTGTCACAAACAGTCCTGGCTGGGGGACACCATCAGAGGTCTCTGCTCTGGCCCCTGCCCTAAGCAGGGGCACCACAATGCCACATCTGGTTGCTCAAGCAAGGCTGCTTTTTACTATTCCCACATCCATTCTGCAGGCACTGCCTTGGGAGACACTGACATCAGGACACTGCTGTTGGTGACCAAGTCAGATCCCCAACCTATGATCTGATCTGTCATCAGGTCACCTCTGCAGGGAAAGTCCATGGCAAGACATTGTTCTAATGGGACATCAACCCAAGAGTTGTGTCCCCGGACAGGTTGGCTCGTAGCGGGGGTCAAAAAGAATCAGTGTCATGGATATAAGTAAGAAATATCAGCCCAAACTGAAAGTTAAAGTGATGAAGTCTGCGGGAAGCTTTAATAGAAACATTCCTTCACTGATCTGTGATTACAAAGGTGTAAATTTCAGGGCTAGGGTTTGCTTAATTCCCTATTTTGCACGCACACGGAATTGATCCTGGGCCCAAGCTGTCCACATCCAAAAACGGCATCCTTTGTGTGCCGGGACGACTCTCAGACTGGATCAGCATTTATGTCTGTGAGACATATCATATGGCCATGAGCTCTTGGGCTGAGCTACATCTCTGCTTGACAGCATGGGTGCTCCCTGAAGCCCTGAAACTGAACCTCAGTTTTGATCTGCAGGTCGGCACCCAGCTGGATCCTGACTTAGAAGTTAACCTTGTTTTGACTGGGAGAGGATTTATAGTGGGCTAATGCCAAATAACACTATGCAGATGATCTGGGTAATTATAAAATGGTATCCATCTCAGTCAAAAAGCAGTGGAAAGTGGAGGCAAGAAGACTATAATTTAATTTTATTAATGATTTTTTTTCTTTTTACTGTGTGATTGAGATCTTTTGGGATGTGGCACTGACAAAAACATGTTTTAAATAAGTCTTACTTTAATGTAAGCCTTGAACTATTTAAGTCCTTAGGTCACTGAATCCCACTGGACATGTTACCCACCAAGCCCTGATATGAACTACTTCAATGCTGGAATGTTTGAGCAGAGGCGATAACAAGAGATGACTCTGGCAGCTACATTTTACACATGGTCAACCTGGAGGCTTCAGAAATGACTCCAGACTAAAATAGCTGCAGAATTTTGTTAGTACATGCTAGTCAGGCAAGACTAGCCTAACTAATGAGTTCTTCTGGCTGCAAAATGAGAGTTGGTATTTCTCCACCAGTGCAGAAAACCTTTGGCGGGGAGCACTCGCAGATAGCCCTGTATCCTAGTCGCATCCTCTCTTGCAGTTAGCTGGGACAGCTGAACCTGTGGCAGCCCTTTCCCAAAAGGGAAGCAAAAGCCCTTCCTAAGAGGAAGAGGGGCTGTTTGGCGCCAGGGCGTTGCTTTTCGGTTCAGCCTGCCACCGCAGGACGCTGGTGTGTAGCCCCGGCGCGGGGAAGACACGGCTGCCTTGATGGGGTGCTGCTCCTTGCCCTGGGTGGGGGTAGGGGGGTGGGGGGCAGGAGCACCGCTGGGGACGCACACTTGGGAAGCTTCCCTCTCAAGAATTCCCTCTGGAAAATGCACCGCACGGTTCATAGGCAGCCCGCTGCATTTTTTCCTGGAAAGCAAACTCAATATCATGGTATAGTGATTGCAGGGTTTGCAGCCAGACCCACTACACTAGAAAAAATTATAGAAGCAGTGGAAATAGTCTGATGGGCCATTCTGCAGCAGCTGAGACTGTTGTTCAGTTTCCTTTTGCTTTCCAAGAACAAAATCCTGCTGGCAAAATGCCTTGCGGCCATCTGAGAAGCCTTCGCTGAGAAGCAGTGATGAGACCAAAGCCCCTTGGGTCAGAGCTGCTTCGAAAGCTGTGCAAAGCCTGGTCTGCTCGGAGGTGCAAGGGGCCTGGCACAACCTCCCGGGGCTGCAGGAGGATGCGTTGGAGCCTCACGCCCCCAAAGGAGGAGAGTGGGGTTTAGCAGGCCAACTGCAAGTAGCACAAGCATGCTTGTGGCAGAGTTTGCTAGCCCCCACTTGCCTGTGGCAGCCTGGACTGAGGCCGGCTCCCAGTGCGCTGCCAGGACCATAGGAAAGTCTTGTAGGCCTGTGCCTGAAGCCCTTCAGATGTTGCCGAATAGCGAGGCAGCCTGTGGTGTCTCATGTCAGCAGCTTCTGACAAAGGCTAATGCACATGATGTGGCTCCCTGTCCCTCCAGGGTTTCTTCTGGCTCTGACCCAGTCTGCAGCATGTGGCTACGGTCAGGGTTTGGTGCTTGGTGGAATGAGCTTTCCCTCTGCTTGTGTTAGCCTGTTACCTGGGGAGGGGAGGTTGCCTACCCGTAAGATGCGGCGATGGCCTCACAGGGTTGGGCTAAAAGGTAAGGGTAAGGTTGCCTGCCCATAAGACATGGCAAAAGCCTCGCAGGGTTGGGCTAAAGAGGTACCTCAAGTGGGTTAGATTCCTGCAAGTGGGTTAGAGTCCCACCAGGTCAGGTTGGAGTCCCAAATTGCTCGATTTTTGTGGTAATTTGACTTTTGGAACGTTATGGGACTTTGTTTTGTGGATTTTGTGATTATGGGTAAGCAAGCATTGAAAGAGGGGGGGATCTTGAAGAAATCACCTCCGGGATGTATTTTCAAGCATTGGAAGGAAGCGGCAGGTGCACCAGGAGGCACACTTACAAAAAAGCAATTAATTAAATATTGTAATCATTGGTGGCCAATGTATACTTTAGATGATCAGGAAGAATGAATAAGAATGGAACTGCGAACTACAATACCATATTACAATTAATGCTGTTTTACCAGGGGGAGGGGAAATGGGAGGAAGTACCATATGTGGGTTGCTTTTTCACTTTACAAAATGATCATGAAGCCAGAAAAAAWTGTAAACTGATGGATAATGATTCTAACGGTATATATGTCTTGGCTGATAAGGTGCAGAAGAAACGGAGACCGGAATGTTGTTCTGCATGTGATATTGGGAGAGGYTGTATTAAACAGTTTGAGGAAGCAGAGGAAGTGCAAATGTTAGTAGAAGTTGTATGAAATAAGGCAAGGGGGGGATGAAAACCCCTCACCATTCTATGAAAGATTTTCTGAAAGTGCTAGGAAATGGCCTGATTTGGATCCRGAGGATGAAGCCAACAGGAAAATGTTTAATATGTTGTTTAYCGGGCAGTCAGCACCAGACATTAGGCGAAAGCTACAGAAAGTGGATGGCGTAGGAGGTATGTCCATTTGACAATTAATAGAAATAGCTTAACAAYAGGGAGGAAGTAGAGAAGARAGAAAAACTGAAAGAGAAACAGAAGGATCGAAGGTGACAAGCTTCTCTGCTAGCAGCTGCTATTGCAGGAAATATGTTGTTTTGTAGARGGCTGGGAAAATGGGGTGAAGTAATKTATGTAGATTTGTTTTTTGCATTAAGGGACCACCRTGAGTGGCAGAAAGATTGTGGGATGATTCCAAGGGATCCAATGGTACTAGCACTAGAGAAAGAGGGAAGGGGTAGAAATTTGAAAAGGCGTTGTTGCGCTTGGAGTATTGGGAAAAGGTGTTTGAAGTGTGGATGGGAGGAGGAAGAAGATTTGGAATTGATGGTCGCTCCCCGACAGAGGTTGAGGGGGGATTTCGAGGCTATCGGTGGAGCTGGAGGTGCAGAGGGACCAGGGGAGGGGAATTATGAACAGGCAGGACGATTTAGAAGGGCAGAGGGATTTAGCCCGATTGCGGGGAGAGCAAGAGGACGACACGCAGAAGCGGGGCAGGTTTTACAGGCTCCCCTTCGGCAGGCGCTTGGAAATAATGGACCAGTAACAGTTAAAGGACCTTTTTCAAGAACACATTTAAGGTCCTGGAAGGAAATAGCAGGGAACTATAGAGAGGATGCAGAGAGAGTGGCTAGAGTGTTTGAAACTATAATTAGGACTCAGGATCCAGATTGGAATGATTTACAGGTAATATTAGACACACTGCTAGATGATACTGAAAAGAAGATGATCTTAAACACTGCTGGGAAACAAGTGGAAGGAGCACGTGCTGGTGGGGATTTGCAGGGAACGCTAGACCAGAATTTTCCCGCTGCAGGCCCAGGGTGGGATCCTAAGCAGCCGGCACCCCGGGGACTCTTAACAAAAGATCAGAGATGGATAATGTTTGGCATAAGACACGCTGTGCCAAAAGCGATTAATTGGTCTAAGCTATACGAGGTCAAACAAGAGCCAAATGAATCCCCATCTGCTTTTATGGAACGCTTAAAGGCTACGGCCAGGAAATATACCGACCCGGATCCTGAAAAAACAGAGGAAGCCCAGCAGCTAACTTCAATTTTTATGGGACAATCAGCACCAGACATAAGAAAAAGAAAAAAACCTTCAGAAATTAGAAGAGGCGGATTTGAAAGATTGAGGAAAAATGTTACAAGTGGCATGGACGGCTTTTAATAATAGGGAGAAGGAAAAAGAGATGCGACAGGTTTGAAGGGAAAGCCCTAAGAGAAGGGAGGTTGATTGCTGCTTTAACCAGGGCTCCTGGAGGAGCCTATAGAGAAAGGGAAGGCACAGGAGGGGGGGGAGGGGGTGTTACCGAGGCGTGAAAGGGAGTAAGGGAAAGGGGACATCACCTCCTTTTGTGCAACGCCCTCTGGCGAAAGATCAGTGCACAATCTGCAAAGAAAGGGGGCACTGGAAAAGGCAATGTCCTCAGGCTGGCAACTTAGACCCAGCCCTGCAAGCCATTAAGCTAATGCCATTAAAGGATGACTCCTGAAGGGGACCGGGGCAATCATCCCTAGCCGAACCCCCGCTTACACTAAGGTTGGGAAATGATGAAGTAGAATTTTTAGTTGATGCAGGAGCCACTTACTCTGTACTTAATACTTGCAAAGGAAACTGTAGCCGTGAAACTGTAAGCGTTGTTGGTGCTACAGGGAAACGAGAGAATCGGCCTTTTTTTTTTGCAGCCCTTAAAATTTAAATTGGGAAAACGACGGGTGACTCATCAATTTTGATATATGCCTGAATGTCCGATACCCTTGATGGGAAGGGATTTATTGACTAAGCTGCATGCGCAGATAACCTTTAGGAATGGAGAGGTGCAGCTACTAATACCTGAATCAAAAGCTGTGGAAGCGAGAATCTTTATGTTACAGAGCACACAAAAAACGGATGGAGAGATTCCTGCCGAACTAGCAGATGCAGTAATACCCTTGGTAGGGGCTAGCGGAATTCCAGGTCGGTCGGTCTAAACTGGCGAAACCAGTGAAGGTTGTTCTAAAATCTGGGACTAAAGCGGTGAGACAAAAGCAGTACCCTATGAAGTGGGAGGCTAGAAAAGGGCTGGAAGAATTAGTAACTAAATTTTGGAATTATGGGCTATTGATAGAGTGTGCATCAGAACATAACACCCCAATATTATCAGTAAAGAAAGAAAATGGCAAGGAATATAGGTTGGTTCAGGATTTAAGAGCCGTGAATCAGATTGTTCCAGATAGTCACCCAGTAGTGGCTAGCCCATATACCTTGCTGACATCCCTGAAGCAGAACCATCAATGGTTTACTGTACTTGATCTCAAGGATGCCTTTTTCTGCATACCTCCAGACAAAGACAGTCAGGCAACACTCGCCTTTGAATGGGAAAGCCCCGCCACCGGACGCAAAACACAACTTACTTGGACGGTGTTACCTCAGGGGTTCAAAAACAATATTTGGCAACCAACTGGCCAAGGAGCTGGAATCATGGAAAAAGGAAAACCTGGAAGGAACAATACTGCAGTATGTAGGTGACATTTTGTTGGCTGCGGAGACTAGGGGAGAGTGTCTGCAGATGACCATAAGCCTGTTGAATTTTCTAGGACAAAGAGGACATCGTGTATCAAAAAGTAAAGCTCAGGCAGGAAAGGAGACTGTGATCTATTTCGGTCTCGAGATTTCACAAGGACAACGGAGACTGGGAGCCGACAGAAAAGAAGCGGTCTGCCAAACTCCAGAACCAAGAGCTGCACAAGAGCTGAGGGCATTCTTGGGTATGGCCGGGTGGTGCAGACTGTGGATTCCCAACTACGGGCTATTAGTAAAACCCCCTTATGAAATTTTGAAGGGGTCAAAAGAAAACTATCTGCTATGGGCCCCCGAATGCCAAGTAGCTTTTAAAGACTTCCAAAAGGCTCTGATGTCAGCACCTGCACTGGGACTGACCGATTTGTCTAAACCCTTTGAGCTATTTGTCCACGAACGACAACATCTCGCCCTGGGTGTGCTGACTCAGAAATTGGGAACGTGGAGAAGAGCTGTGGGATATTTCTCCAAACAATTGGACAGGGTGAGTAAAGGATGGCCAGGGTGTTTGCGTGCTGTAGCCGCAACTGTTCTTTTAATCCAAGAGGCTAGAAAAGTAACAATAGGACAAAGAATCAGAGTGTATGTTCCGCCGATGGTGATTTCTGTCTTAGAACAAAAGGGGGGACGTTGGCTTTCTCCAAGCCGTATGCTTAACTATCAAGTTATCTTGTTGGAACAGGACGATGTGGAACTCAAAACCACCACAGCAATCAACCCGCCGATGTTTTTGAACTCAGAAGTAAGGGACCCCCAACCCTCGCACCATGATTGTCTGCAAACCATCGAACACGTATATTCAAGCAGACAGGACTGAAGAGATGAACCGTTAACTAATCCTGACTTGGAGCTGTTTACAGATGGTAGCAGCTTTGTACGAGATGGGAAAGGGATGGCAGCATATGCAGTGCTCACAACTAACGGCTGAGGCAATAGAGGCTGAGGCCCTACCCATGAACACGTCAGCCCCGAAGGTGGAATCGATAGCGTTGGGACAAGCCCTGAAGATAGCTGAAGGGAAAAAGGTAAAYATATGGACTGACTCAAAGTATGCATTTGGGGTAGTCCACGCGCATGGGGCTATCTGGAAGGAGAGAGGATTGCTGGCGGCTCAAGGATCACCTATTAAATACAAGGAAGAAATTTCCCAACGTCTACAGAATTTTCAAAAACCTGAGGAAGTGGCAATAATGCATTGCAAGGCACACCAATCTGGACAAACCACAGTAAACACGGGTAATCGATTAGCCGATAAAACTGCTAAAGAGGTGGCTGAACAAGGCAGCCTTGTATTGGTACCAGTAAAACAGGTGAAGCTCCCAATTCTGAAACCTAATTACAGTGAGGCAGAGCAACAATTAGCATCGCTGCTAAAAGCAGCCCCAAACGGAGAGGGTTGGTTAATAACTCCTACAAAACAGGTCATTCTTCCACCACAGACAATGACCGAAATTGTAAAGAAGAAACACGAAGAAAAACACTGGGGTAGCGAGGCTATGATTTCTATCATATCTATGATGGCTACCAAACCTAACCTGGGGAAAAGAATTGTAGCCATAGTTGTGGTATGCATATTGTGCTGTAGTATCACCCAATGTTTACCTTTAATTACGGTATGTTGTACCCAATTGTGTGTACCTGAAAGTCAAAAGGTTTATCAGAATTACGCAGTCTAGGTGAGACTCCCAAAGAGATCTTACTTTGGAAGTCTCAAAGGGGGGAACTGTTACCAGGAGCTTCAGGCAAGAATGTACCCAAGGATACAGTTCTCGCAACTGTAACTGAGACATCCTAGAGGAGTACAGCTAAACCAGCAGAAAGCAGTGGGAACCAAGGTTAGGCACAAGACAGCTTTCTCAAGCAAAGAAATGAGCCAAGCCGAGACCATCTATGGAAAAGGAGCTCAGAGTTCATGGAAAAGGCACCACCTCAGCAACCACTAGGGACCACCAGAGACCTCCAGGGACCACCAGAGACCCCCATAGAAGGACCTGCAGAGATTCAGACCACATGCGTAATGACTATGTAAATATGATAATAAGTTCCAGGAAATAGAATGACTATGTATAATCATTCCGGGAAATTTAATGCATCTGTATGTAACAAAGCAATATAAACTTTGGCTAATGCAACACACGGTATGCACGTTGGGCGGAGCGATCCCCCGTGCATCCGGCGCGCCTGCTTCTTAATGCTCCATTGGTGTTAAGGAGTTTTACTCCCGATTTCGGTGACAGAAGGAGCAGGAGCCCAGCTAAAGACAGGGTGGGTCAGCCCYCAGGACTTCTCTGGTGCTTGTCCATGCCCTGAGCCTGTGGGCAACTCGGTTGTCCCCCCTTGCTAAAGCTGCTGCTGAGAGCAGGTTTCCGACTGTGTGACCTGACAGGATCAGGTCAGACTTGGTGTCAGACATGACAGTGTCGGGGGCGTGTGGCACTTTCTCACAGGRCCGGAACCAAACCTGGCCAAACTGACTGGGGCAAATTGCAGTTTGTGGGACAAGTCTGATGCACAGGAGCCTGCAGCCCCGACAGCATTGCCCTGTGGGGAAGGCCAGCAGGCCGCACGAAGCCGAAACACAGATACCTCGGGGGCGGCCCTCGGGGAATTCTCCTGTCCTGCCCATCCCTGCCCTCCCCTCTGCGCCACACCGAGGCGCTTTGGCAACGCCTCGCCCTTTGCTGCAGCTGCTGGGGAGAGCAGGCGTCTGTGCTCGCCCTGCTGCCCTCGGGGGAGCAGGGCAGCGCAGAGACCTCGGGCCATGGACGCTTAGCAGCAGGAATAAAAATCCTCGCAGGCCCCGGGGAGGAGGAGCCGCTGCGCCAGACGCCCCGAAACCGCTCCCAGCCGGTTGGAGCCGGCCCCAACGGCCGCGCCCCGCCCCTCGCGGGGCAGCGCCGCAGCCAATGAGGGGAGCCGCGGCGGGCGCTCTTCCCCGTGGGGCGGGGCGGGGTGGGGCGGGGCGTCATGTGGGGGGCGGGGCCGTCGGGCCGCGTGCGGCGCAGGTGCAGGCGCAGGCGCAGGGGCGGCAGCAGCGATGGTGGCGGCGGCGGCGCAGGGCCGGTGCTGGGGTGGCGGTGGAGCAGGAGGCGGCTCCCGGCGGGGGCAGCGCAGAGCCTGGAGCGGCGGGTGGGAGCGGGACTGTGCTTTGGGAGGAGGCTGCTGGGGGAGAGGGGAGCGTGTTCCCGGGCTCTGGGCCTTTCCCCCTTCATGGCCAGCATGTGGGGCAGGCAGCTGTGCCCCTCGCCACGGCTGCATTGCAGAGCCGCCTGCCTGGAGCAGCACTCACGCTATGAGGGGCGGTGTGGGTAGAGTAGAGAGAAGATTTCAGGCACCTTTGGGACATTCCTGGCCAGCAGCTCCCAGCYRWTCCATTTCTGCCCTGGCTCCCTCCTGGCTGTGGGAAGAGCCGGGTGGGACTGGCTGTGTCAGGAGGCGATGCCTGGGGCCTGTGCAGATACAGGGCCTTGATCTCTGCTCGCCTCCTTTCCCTCYCAGCCCTTCAAGGCTTGCAGGAGGACATCAGCCCGTCCATCTGTTCCCTGGCGACACAAACCATCCTGCTGCTGAGAGCGCCAGGGAGGCAGTCTGCATCTGGAGGCACCCACGAAGGCTTGTGCTACCG
>NW_020450982.1:0-64498 GCF_003343035.1 Apteryx rowi
TCCTCCTCCTCCTCCTTCCCTCTCTTTGCACCTGGCTGCAGCGCACCTCTTGGTGCTGCCTCTCTGTGCACGGAGGAGGATCAGGAGTGAGGAGCTGGTGTCCCTGGACTCATCCTGTCGTGCGTGGGTGGCATCACGCGACGAGAGGCACCGGGAGGTAGGTGCGCAGCCCACGCGCGGGCCCGTCGGGAGCTCCACCGCTAGCGAGTGGCGAGCGACCCCGGGGAGAGCCGGGTGTTGTCTTCACTTTGTGCAGGGTGGGGAGGGGAGGAGGGGTCGAAATCTTCGCATGCATAAACATGAACTTAATTTGAACTGATGGGTTTTGTCTGAACGTTGCCTGGGAGGAAAGGCTGTGACAGAAGGGAGCTCCCCACCAGTTCAGGACGGAAACGGTAGCAGGTCAAGGAATATGAAATTGATGCCTTTGTGTTTAATCTGGTTATAAGGACAGCTATTAGAGATAATGAATTTTGCCTGTCCCCATCGTTGTAATACAAGAACCTAAATGTCTTTCAACATGGAGAAGGTCACTCCTCTTTATTTCTGGTTGTAAATTTTGTTGGTTACAGATGTTTAGTGTTGATATACATAGCTAATTAAGTTCTTCCTTAAGCCAGTTGGCAAGGTGCAGGGGTGCCTATGTGCGAGGGAAAAGTTGGAAGGAAAGACACGTAGCTAACCCGTGCGGCTCGCGGTGGGCTGGCAGCAAGGAGACCTTTGCAAGGGTTGCCGGGCTGTTGAGCCATCTTGGCACAGCACTGGCACAAAACTGGTCTGTTCTTGCTTGGGCCCTTGCAGCTCCTCTTTCTGTTGAGCAGGGTGGTAGGAAGAAGGTGACTTTGGAAGCAAGTTTTCATCTTGTCGTCCCAGTGTTGAGAACGTGGAGGTTGCTGTAAGCGAAGCAGGTGCCTCCAGGCGGGAGCTGGAGGAGGGTGCGCGGGAGCTGGAGCCTTCTCCGGCGCGTGTCCTGGGAGCTGCGCACTGGCGTGCGAGGGAGGAGGTGCTGGCTCGGGGCATAAGGCACTGAACCAGCTGCTCTTGTGATCCCGTGTGGAAGAAGCGATTTGGCAGCTGCTGCTGTGGTCCCTGCTCTTTGGATTTGCGAGTTAAGCTGTGCCACAAAAACTTCCTTTGCTACTGGGCAGTTGCAAAACCCCGTTCCTGTTCATTCCCCAGTGGGCGCTTGTGGGGCTCCAGGCTGGCAAACGCTGTCCTTGCAGCAGCAGCAGGACGTGGCTCCACTCCATCGCGGTGGGCTTTACAGCCTGGCAAGGTGTGGGCCTGGATGCCTAGGAGCCCTTGGGCTTAAAACACAGTGTCTGGCCTCACGCCGTCAGGCAAACAGAGCTGGGCCCGGCTTGCGTGTTCACTCGGAGGGGGGGAGCAGGCTGGGCTCAAAGGGGCTTGGCAGGCGAGCGTGTGCACCCTCTGGGTTGTGGTGGTGGGACGTTCAAAGCAGCCCTTCTGCAACCACAAGGCAGCCTGTAGCAGCAGGATAGCAACTGTGGGAAGGTTTAGCTCAGCCGTTTCCAAAGACACCTTCTAGCTCACCTTTAGCAAAGGTGCCCACTTCCAGCCCCGCTCCCAAACTTTACTGTGCTGCCTGGCTCCTCTCCGATTTGGGGCAGTTGGAAGTGCAACCAGCTTCATGTTGGTATATGTCCTCCTGCTTCTTGCCCCGAATCCAGGTGTTCCCCTCCCAGCTAAACCTCTGGGGTGGGCTAAATGCTGTGGGAACCTAGCAGAAGCTTCCCGGGTGGTTTTCTGCCGTGGTTGCGTGCCCAAAGCCCGTGCAGCCCGGCTCGTTCCAAGCTGTAATTTGAAGGGAATTTAGCAGGAATTGTAGCATTCGATTTGTCCCTGCTTTGACCTGAGGGCGGTAAAGGGTGATGAAAAAGGGTGGATCCTGTAATGTTATACTGCGTTGCTGCACTGGTCAGTGTAAAGAGTTAGTTACAGTCTCATGTTCTCATCTTATGCAGGGCACCCTCCTGAGAGCCAGAAAAACATGACATCGGCCGTTAAAACAGCTCTCCCCCTGCCCTGTGGGATGTGCCGGGTCTGTAGCCTGGCAATTGCACGGTTAATCCTTCCGTTGACCATCTTTCTGTACTGTTGCCAGTTGAGGCTTTTTCTTTTCTAAAGAGATTTTGACTCTGGGAATGACAGAGTATTAAATTGCTTTGACTGCAGACCAAATACTCCACAACACCAGTGTCGAATTAGCACTTGGAGTAGGTGGGTAGCTGCCTTCTAGCCAGGGCATCACGTGAAGCTATTTCATTTTATTTGTGTGTGTCTGCAGACCTTAAACGCATGCGGAGACCAACTTCGGGGCTGGATGGGGACAAGGCCATGCCGGTACTGGAGCCGGCGTGCCGGGAGCTGGTCCCTTTTAGAATCTGTTGGGCAATGTCTCAAGCGCTCCATATCTGTATCCCTTACATAATACGCGCTGGCAAATGCCCAGATTCAGGTTAAGTGTGCAGCCCAGTGATAAACTCTCCAAACAGTGGCTGCAATGGCGAGTCTGAACCCTCCTGCCATTATATCTTTATCCCAGCATCTCCCGCCGCCCCAGACAGGCTGGTCTTTTCTTTCACTCCGTACAAACACCCTAACAATGTCGCTCTCCCTCAGCAATGCTTAAACGCTGGTAATTGCTGACCAAAGGCAATCCCTGACGTTTCCCTCGGCCGTTTTGTTCCAGCCGCTCGAAGGGGGCTGAGCCGGGAGGTGTGGAGCGGGGAAGGCACCGTCCTCGGGCCCGGCGGAGGCGCGTGCACGGGGCAGGGAAGGACGGGGAGAGGCAACCGAGCTGCATTCAACTGTCCTTGTCTTATATTTAAAACTCGGCACGTGCTTTTTTTTTGCATTCTGTCTGGCCCTGGTTTCTTCCCTCTCTGGATTCCAGGCACTTCTCTCCCCCTTCACTCCTGATTTATGCCACTCTACATTTTCTCCTCGTTTCCATGCATTTTTCTCCCCTCCCTTTTTTTTTTCTTTTTTTTTTTTCTGCTCATGCATCGCCTTGCTCCTTTTTGTTTACAGGCTTCCCTGCTTTCCCAGGAAGGTGTAAAGGCTCCCTGGTTTTGTGCATTTTTACCGGATTTTTATTATTCCCCTTCTCTTCCGCTCCTCCCAAAACAAAGCTGAATATTCCTCACCCCTTTCTCAGCCCCCGAGGCCCTGACTGGTAGTCACCACCTTGCTGGCTTTGGCTGCAGTCTCCCAGCTTGCTGCTTTTTCGGTTGCTTAGGAGGGGTCCCTGGAGGGTGAGGTGGTCTCTCGGGGTGCGCTCGGCCGGGGCCATCCAGGTCCTCGCTGGGTGCCGGCATCCCACCGTCCGTCCCTGGCCCCRGGGCGTGGGCAGCACCTTCCAGCACGGCTCTCCGCGTTGCCGTGTCCCGCGACGCTTGCCTGCGCGCGCTTGCTCCGCTTCTCTCCCTGGTCCTGCCGTTTGGCTTCCTCCCCGGTTTTGAGGGCAGCACCTCGGACACTCCGGTCTGCGGCGCTCGCCTGGCCGGGGAGACGGGCCGTGGAGCCGAGCGGATGAGGCTGCGGTCCCGTCGCCCTGCCAGGATGTGGTCCCCGCTCGGCCGGAGGCAGCCGCCTGAGGGTGGGGGATCCGCGTGGCTCGTTCGCTCCCGCTGCTCCCACCGAAACGTGAAATACGCTGGGACGTCTCAACTGGGTTCCTCTCGCACAGCAAGGAAGGGGCTTGAAAGGCCTCCCCCCGCCCCCCCTTGGCCCTTCATACCGTTAACGTGCAGATAAATAGTTCTTTCCCGCGGCCGCGACGCATTCCTCGAAAGCCTCCCCTGCTCTGTGGCTGCTGCTAAAATTACAGAGTCGACAAAAGCACATGGCGGGATTGGCCCTCTCGCCCGACTGCGGCGTCTCTTTGTAGCGTCGCRAACTGCGAATCGCGCGTTCGCCTGGGAAACGGGCGCTCGGGGCTTGGAGGCCGAGCGCCTGCCCCGTGAGACGGGGGCGCGCGTGGCGCTGGGCGGCCTCGTCGCGGAGCTCGGGGGCCTTTCTGCCGTGAGACAGCGCGCGCGTGCAGGGGAAGGGGGCCGCCGTTGTTTGGCAGCGCGAGTGCGGCATTGACCATCTGTCCTCTTCAGTACGGCGTCGGGCTGCCGTCTGTTTACCGCAGAAGGACTTGCCCGTATTCTGTAATACAAGACCACTAATTCCGACCACGAGGGGTAGTAAAAGTTCCATTTTGCTTTGTTTGTTCCCATTTCATATGCGCAACCTGACTTTTTCATTGCCTTGCCAGGCACATAGAAAGTTTGCTAGGTTTTTGTGTGCGTGTGCATCTATTGAATAATTTTATTAGCCGCCGGGAAGAAAAAAAGCCAAAGCGACGTGCGTCGAGCGGGGAGGCTTTTGGGGGGCGTTTTATTGGTTTTTTTTCTAAACGAACCCCCCCCCGTCTCCAGCAAGGCTCGTGTGGGTTGTGCAGCCGGCATTACCCTTCTGCGCTGCTCAAAGGGTTAAAAATTATGGGGAAGTTCAGCTAGCACTTGCAAGATATGGTTGCCTTAGCAACAGGCCTTCTAATCTGGTAGGTGACCTGAGAGACTGTGGAAGATGCAGGGGTTGGTTTGGCATTTCATTATTTCATGAGGCTGCGGCTCTCCAGCTGGTTCGTTTCTCGGCGCGGAGCTGCTGCTCCTGCCGCCGCAGCCGCTGGCATTCCTAAACAAAGCCCCGCGCCCCCGGGCGCCAGCCCCGGGCGCCTCGGCGGGGACCTCGGGGGCAGAGCGAGCCCGCCGGGGGCACGGCCGCGCGCTCGCCCTCGCCGCGCTGCAGGGGTTTCCCTTGAAACAATAACGGCGCGGGAGAGCGCCAGCCGGAGGAATATTCGGCGAGTCGTGCCTTGCAAACATGGTCTCCTGGCTTCCCCACCTCCCTCCTTCCTTCCCAAGGATTCACCTTAGCTTAGCAAAATAGTGCCCCCTCCCCCCCCACCTTCCAGAGCTAAAAGTGTTTCCATAGGTACTTTTGAAACCCTGGAGAAGCAAATTCCTTTTTTTATGTGCTGATCTATAAGGGGCAAATCCCAGAAATAGACCTTCTACGCAAGAAGCTGGGGCTTGAGCAAAAAAAAAAACCCAAAACAATAGGGTACAAAGAGGTTAATGCGAGTCCRCAGCAGGTAAGGACAAGGAGAGGAAAGACGATATAAAAGGTTATGAAGATAAGATGTACCGGTCCAGCAATGACTTGCAAATGTTTTTGTGAAGAACGCTRGGTTTCGGAGGAGCACGGAGCGGGGTAGCGCTATTGCGGCTACTTTCGGCTACCCGGGGCAAGCCAGTCGTCGTCTTGATGTCGCTCGAGCCCTTTGCGGCTCAACCCCCTTTGTGCTGGGCTTTCAATAGACTGGTTGGGCTTAAAAAGCAGAGGGAAGCAGGGGCTTCCCGGTCTGATATTCGCGTACCGTGGCTGGAGCGCTGCAGCRGTAGCCCCAGCCGAACCGGGGTCAGTTATTTCTCTCCAGCACTGGTTTTCGAGGGCATTTATGAAGTTTCCACACCTACCTCAAATTGGGCTTTGTGGCTATCCCGCTTCATAAAATACAGATCTCCACTGGGCCAAGCGAGCGCACATGACACGAGCCCGCGTAAAGAGCGGCTGAGACCTGGCTGTTTCGGTGCCTGAGCTGAGTGGAGCTTTTCTCACTTTCGCCTTGGAAACGTACTGGAAGCTGGCTTTGCTCGGCGTGCTCCGCTTCCCTCCGCTGTTGTGACCGCTCTGTGTAAAGCAGCAACTGTTACGAGAGTCTGTCTTTGGTTTCTAGTGGTGAGACTGTCTAAATTAAGAAGCTGCATCAGAAATTTCCTTGCCAAATACTTGACCTCACCGAATCTTTGGGGTTGGAAAGTGGTGAAGTGGGACGTGTGATCTAACTTTTCTGTACGTGCAATAGTCGGTGCTGYGTGGGATTCGGATGGGCGTTTGTATCAAACCTAACAGCGCCCTGGCAAAACTTCTCGCCTATTTGCTACGCTTCTGTCAAAAACATCTTTTATTGTTTGCTTGCTCTTTTCCGGGATGGCCAAGTAGCTCTCTGTGCCTGAAACTAGTAAATTTTCACGCTCGCCTTGCAATGCTGAGTAGGTACCTCGTTAGCTAATGCTGTTAGGGTCCAGCCTCCTTGCACGCCACAAAAGCTGGCGATGTTGTAAGCTGGACTCCCCCGAGAGTGGGAATAGAAAGTGCCGTGGGGAAGGAGCCTTGCCAAGGTGGCAGTGCAGAGCTTTCTGTATGGCGCTGGGCAAGAGGGGCAGGTATTAAACGTAAAAGGAAACTGGCTTATAAGGGGGCAGGTTCCTGCTCCCTCCATCCCGTGTGCACGCACRTGCATGCACTTGTATACCTGTGCACGCACACACGCGCACACGCACCCCTTCCGTCCGTGTGCCGTTAAAGCGCAACTGTCACCAATTCTTGGTCTTGACAAAACAACACTTTGGGCTTTTTTACTGTTTTGTACAGAAAATTTTACTGCCTACCTGTCTGATTTCTCTGGCCTCCRAGGTGTGACTTGCAGAAGCTTTCAGTATGAACAGCATTAAGTGACGTTTGAGCTTTCTTGAAGGCTCAGGAGTCAAAGTTGCTTTGGAAGTAGGGCTTGTGTATCTCTGGAAGTTAAGCCCGTGGACCCTATCCTTTAGGGCACAGCTGTTGTGCTGTTCTGATCAGTGCATGTGGATAACTTCGGCAGGAGCTGAGCATGGGGAGCTTCTGATTCCTGTTGATCCCATTGACTGAGGCAGTGCAGATCTCTTTTGTTTTTCATGTCCTAATATTGCACAGTTGCTCTGGCAGCTGCCTGTGGACACCAGGAGAGAGCTGCCTGTTTATCTGTGTCTTGAGCAGAAAGAGTACAGGGTTGGTCTTGAATCGAGGTGCTGATCTGTCATCTTCCCGGTTTTATTCATCCCCAGACAAGAAGTCAGCARCACAAAGCACATACTTTTGTTACTTAAAACTGAGCTCTGTACAGAATGCAACTGCTGAAAGCAATCTGGTGTCTGAGATGCCCAGATTTATGGTTCCTGAGCGTAATTCTAGGTGTTGGCTTCCACTGGAAAGTAAAAACCTGGGCTGAGCTGTAGTTGTAGGAAACCGTATCTCTGCAAGGAGGCTGTAATGCCAGAGGAATTGCTGGCGGTGCATGACCTGGCAGTGCATGGTCAGAAGGGCGATGCTGCAAGTCACGGTCTTGGGGCCCAGGCCCTCAGCTGTGAAACGTGCTTTCCTCTCCTTTCCCTTCTGTTTTCTGGAGCCTGAACTTGCTGATCTAGAGTGCCCTACTTCGGGGCTCCGCTACTGCGTGTGTAGGCGATGTGGGGAGTGAGTCAGTAAGGGCAGTGGTGTTTCTGGCATTGCACAAGACTGTTAAGGGTGGTATTACTAATGGTTTACTGGGAAGAGACGCCATGTGGTAGAACAGTATGTTCTATTAATGTGGTGTTTCTGGAGGATGGATAGAGGCAGTTAGCTCACCTGGATAAACAAACTCAAAATTTAGAGGGCAGGAGTGGAAAGGGCTGGACTTTTCCCTGTTCCTTTGATGCCRCCTTTGTTGGAGGCACTGGGAAGTGGGCGAGATACAAATTGGCTTGTAAAGGAGGGGAATCGGGGACAAAAGCTGATGGGGAGACCTGGAGATGAGACTCCTTTGCTGCAGAGCCAGTCTCAGGGCAGAATTGCAGAGACCTCCAGCAGCCAGGATGCTGGATGAGCCCCATGTCCTCTGGAAGGCAGTGGGGCTTCCAGTTTCCATCAGGGCTACCTGGAGGCTGGTTTGAATGGCAAGGCTGAGGGACCGTGCCCTGTTACAGATGACAACCCCGGTGGGTTGAGGCCGGGCACTTTGTTGGCATGTAGTCCCCGTTATGCACCCACATCAGCCCCTGAGGTGCCCAGAGTCGGACCTGCCTGATCTGCAGCTGGATGACTCTATCCTGTTAGTTCAGAGGTGTTTTAATCCCAGGGCAGTGACTTCATCCTTCAGGCTGGATGTCATGGGGAGTTACTGCTTCCAGATCTTCAGTGGCAAGYGGAGCTGGGCAGCCCTGCGATCTGCTTAAAGAGCTCCCGTAGTTCCACCTTGAGATAAGAGAGCAAAAGCATTTAACAGTGACCCCAGAGAGAGCGTTTCCTGCAAACGTTATCATTCAGATCAGCGGAGGCCCATTACTGCTCTGTTGCTGCTGCGTCTGGTCTGAGGACTGTGGCGTGGCGTGGTATCCATGACCGCTTAGTGTGCGGAGTCAGACGCAAGCAGGTCTTGTCCCCTGACTTCCCCCGAACGTGCTGGTTGACTACAGCGCTGATGAATCAATTAGAAAAATGACTTGCATCAGGGACCCCTCGCCAAAATGCTGGGAAAAGTCTCCCTGGAGAACGAGTGGGAGACTGTGTGCTCAATAAATCTCCTGTGCCTTGGCGCTCTCTCTCCAGTAAATCTTGCTGCTGAAGATCTCGTTATGTTTGGCAGGCGGGAGGGGCGGAAAGGTTCTCTCGGAGACCGCGGACAAAAGCCACCCYGTCTCTTGCCAAAGCCATGCCCTGATACCCGTGGGATAGGGAAAGAGGGGATTTCTGTAGGGGACAAAGGCGGTCGTATCTGGGGACAGCGTGCGTTGCCTTCCCTGCCCCGAGCCCCTGGCGTGGAACGGCTCGCTGGGCTGGAGCAGAGCAGCGGTGTCTCGGGGGCTCTGGCGCCTGCTCGTTTGTGCTGCACCTCTCAAGGATCCCCGATTGATGCCCCTGCGAGGGGCCATAGGTGTGCGTGCGTGGCGCTGTTTGTTAGAACGCCGTGAACAAAACCTCAGCGTAATTGCCTTTGGCAGTTGTGCTTTGGCTCCCTTGCGCAGGCTCAGCCGGTAAATGGCTACGCTGTGCCTGCTCCGAGAGGCACGTCCTTGCCACGGCGCCCGAGCTCCTCCCGCCATAGCGTCTCGCGCAAGCTGCTGCTTGGCCCGGGAGGGGATTTGCATCACCAGAGCCGGCCTTAGGACAGGTCCCCGCATCTGCTCCCCAGGCCACCTCCGCGTCCCCGCTCTCAGAGGGCTTTGTTTCCTCCCTGCCTTGTACGCGCCGGATTCTCTCCCCGCATAAGAAATTGCTCTAACATGTTGGAGGCCTAACTTGCAACACCCCTCACATCTGCTGGCCACCTGAGCAGCCTCATGGCTGAGTTTACCACTTAAGGTAGCCTAGAGCGGATTAGCTCGCTCTCTGGTTAAGACAACATCTGACTGGCTCGGTGCTTTTATCTTTCCTGGCAATGATGTTTTAGCCCGGTGGAGAAAGGAGGACTGATACCGCTGGCAGGCGTTAGGCAGCCGCGCGAGTCCCGGCGGGCCTGCTGCTTCTCTGGCACAGAGAGTGGCCGTCGGCATCCTTTGCTAGATACTGAGCGCCCCGAGAGGGGCAGCTCTTGTGTGGCACCGGCTGGGCAGCCCGGGCACTGCCCAGTCCATGGACTCCCCTCTTCTCTATGGGGTAAGAGGCGGGGAAAAAAGCGAGGGAGCTGCCAGTCCCAAAAAGCTGCAGAATAGCTCACTGAGGGCTATGGTAGAAGAGAAGAAAAATGCACTGCTGATAGTATACTCTCAGGTGAGAGGTTTGGGACAGCTGATATTGTTGACATGCTGGAGGAATCTGTTATTGGAAGGACTTGACCTCAGCAGGTCCAGGTGGGGCTCAGGAAGGTGATACCCTAGGGAAGAGGGCAGGACTTGCTGGACCAGAAGGTCCCCTCTTTCCTCCCGCTTTCGGGGATTTATCCCTCCTGACGGGGAGTTTGCGGAGGTCAACTACTTCTCCAGACACTTGCTTAATTGTAGGCTACTGAGTGTGAAGAAACAGACTGTGGATCAGTTGGCAAAACACACTTTGTTTGCAGAGCAGTTGCATTCTTCCTCCTAGGGACTCTCAAGTTTTAAAAACAGAATAATATGTTTTTTAAATTAAAATTAAAATTCTCAGGGAAAAAAAATGTTCGTTCCCCCCCCCCCTTTTTTTTTCAGAAATTGCTCTGTGATGGCAGCTGGAAAGTGAAATTATAAGTGTTGTGCGTGCCATCTGCTTTGCTTGGATCTAGGAAATGGCTGGAGTCTGTACAGCCTCGCAAGTGTTTTAAACACTTGCTGGGGTAAAAATTGTACCCTTTTCTTCTGTCTTCCCCAGTTAGACCCACAGAGGCTTGATTGTCCTGTAGGTGGGTTCGAAGTTTGTTCCATAATCGCGCCTTGATGCTGCGGTTCAAAGCAATCCGCTTGCATCGGCTGATACTACTTGTGAGCGTGTCCTGCACAGGAGGCAACGGGCTTTGCACCGAGCTGCCTTCTGGCAAAAATGTGCGGGTGCGAGCGGGGGGAGAGGAGGCAGGGGAGGGGGCTCCCCGTGAGGATCTGCTCCGCGGTAGCAGCCTGGCTTTTTGCGTCTCGGAGGAAGAGGTAGCAGAGTCTGCTGCAAGGCAAGAATTAGATCCGGGCAATGGTGGGGTGGGGTGTGTCCATGTGGAAGGGCACACACAGGTTTTAGATGCTCAAAGCCTATTTTCTTTAAGTGTTTCCAACTTCTTTGACTGCCTAACTTTGAGTTGAGAGGAAGCATTAGTTCACAGAGTGCACTGTGGCATGGGGGTACACCTCGCAGGGACCCACTTCCCTGCCCGATCGGCAGTGAAAGCAGGAACAGCTGAGCGTGGTGTCTCCAGTCTTCCCAAAGTAAATAAGGAAGGAAAACTCCCTCTCCAGCAAAGAAGAAAAACTTCATCCTGTCTCTAAAATAAATAAATATATCTATTTGTGGGTTTGCTACGGGGTTGTCTCTGACTTCCCATGCAGCTTATTTGATAGCTGAGCTCCTGTTGACTCTTTGGTTGGGGGACACCAGAATAGTTAGGTTTCCCTTTGGTTTACCCAATTTTTACAAAACTGCGTAAGGACTTGATACATTTTGAGACCACCGCATGCTGACAGGCCTAGTTAAATTTAGCCAGCTGCTTCAGAAGGTAGGTGAAGAGGAGGCAAGCAGCATGGGAGGAGGGCTGGGTCGTGGAGGTGACACATTACATTGGCACCCTCCTCCTGGGAGGCTCGTGGTGCCTCTGGTCCCATTCCCACAAACCGCTTCCAAACCCCGAGGGAGCCCTCCTGTAGCTGCTCGCCTGGGCAGGTGCATGCTGTCACCTCTGGACACCAGGCTGATCCATTCTTTTCCTTGCTTTTGCCTCTCTGAAGAAGGTAGTGGCCGTTTTTAGAAAGACCGCTCGGTGTCCTCGGCAGCTGCGGTGCCAGCGGCTGGGGTTGCCAGCCCTCCTGCAGCCCCGTGCGCCCTGTCTTGGAGATCTAGGCTTCCAGCTTTTTGCTGACTTCCCTGGACAGGTTGGACTTGGCTGTGCATGATTTACTGTCAAGGTTGTCAGAAGGGAAACATCCCCAAAATATGTGTGTTTGGGGAGAGGGACGGATACTCCAAAACGAGAGGTCAATTTTGACACTAAATGTGATCATTTCATAGCGTGCAGCCCTGAACTGACACTTGGCTGGGCTCCATGGTGAAATTTTTTAGGCATATAAGTGTATGTAATCTGTTTTTCAAGTTGTGAAAGACGTTCAAAGTTACGGGATTCAGAGTATGCCCTTGGAGTTTCTTCTCTTTTCCTCGGCTTGTACCTGCCGCCCGTTTTAGAAACTCCCAGCTTTTGGGAGCTGTGTCTTTGCTGCCGTGGCTGCAAGAACACCTTTACTAAGGGTGTGCTTCACTTTTAAATTGGTTACTTGAGATTCCTAATGTAAAACAGAGGTACCTTTCTTTGCTTGGCTTCATTAGTGATATAAAAGGCAGCAGAGATGTGGGTGGATTGTGCAGAGGGAAAAGGAAGCAATTTCCAAACAAATCCAGAGGGCTCTTAAGGAGAAATGGGAAACTGAAGGATGACTTAATCTGCTCAAGAACCTTTGCAAGCTAAGGGCCAACTCTCTCATGCTCTGTTTCAAAATATCTGGTTCTGCATGGGGGGTTGAAGAAGGCTTTTGGTATGGCTTACTGTACTTCAGGACAGGGCTGAAGGAACCCAAGTCAGCATTTCCTGATATGTGTCCAGCCTGAAAGATATTTTATATTTTGAAGAAGTGCATGATCCGAAGTTTATGAAATTTCTGGGATGCTACACAGGCTACAATGAAACCTGGTTAACCAAGTGTGTTATTTGGGAATAAGTTTGTGGGAACCTCTCCAAAGTCCCAGCTTAACTCCATGGGTCCGTCTTTAGGTTAGCTTTGTAAGACAAGCCCACTTCGTTTAAACTTAGCGTCTAGGAGCCACCTCTGCGTTCAGACAGTGTGCTTGGCGCTCTTCCCTGCGTGGAGCCCGCTCTCCAAAGATACTGTCTCCAAGGGCAGCCCACGACCATTAGATATCCAGAGGCCCGCGTGGCCCTGCAGTGGGGTCGTCTTGCTGCAGGGTGCTAATTGGGTGCAGCTCAAGGTGCAGAGGTCTGGTGGGTACTCCTGAGCAGAGAGTTCAGAAATTCAGTAATTGGGCTGGAACAATTATTTTTGGCTTTTGCTGAGGGAAACGCTATAAATATCAGCCTGCAAGCTTGTGCAGTGACTTTGCAGTGTGCGTCGGGTTTTTTGCTCTTGTCCAGCTTGCTTTTCATTGGCAACTGAGAGTGTGACACTTATCTCCAGAAAATGCAATTTGAATTGATTAAAGAAACTCTTGCCATTGGCCAGAGTAACCAAAGCCAAACTTTCTGCAGAAATGATTACGTTTTCTTAGAAACTGCCAGGGCAGTGAGGATCTGTAGCACTGTAGCCTGTATCTGGGGGAGGTGAGGATCAGGAGGGAATGTTTCTCCCCGGCCTTGAAACTCTGGTTGTCCCTTGCAGCACCGGTTTCTTGCAAGATATTTTGGGGCTCAGGGAAGCCAAGGCAGAACCCAGAGGTCCCTCGGGGAGCCGCCCCGCGCTGCAGCCTGCTGGGTACCTTGACTTTGACCTGCCAGACTGCCTTGGCACCTTCTGGGCACCTCCAGCCAGCGCTGTTCCTGGGCGGGCTCTGCAACCCAACGCAGGCTTGCTGCGGAGACGTTTGGCCATAGACTCTTGTGGGCGGTAACGTCTCGGTGTTGCTGTTGCAGATAACTGACCTGTGACGTTTCAGTCTGTCCGTGGGTCCCGCGAGTGCCTGTGTCTTTCGCACAGGCTGCGCCTGAAAGCGAGCAGAAATTGCAAGTGCAGTGAATGTTTTGGTGAGATTAATAAGATCTAAATAAAACTCTTGTCAGGCAATTTCTGCGATATACTTCATACCTCCTTGTAATCAAAGCCATTGCAAATGAAAGGTTTTATGCTCATTACCAGCACCACTTGTTTATGAAATACTTAGAACTGTGGAGGGTTTTCAGCTGAGTCCTGTAGTAAAGTGTAGCTCCTCTTTAAGTAGCACCTTTCATTCAGAGAGATTTCGGAGCACTTTGCCTCCCGGGAATCCCACCCCAGTCTGGAAGGGGAGGTGGTCTGAGTGTCGCTGCATGATCAGAGCGATCGGGGAGAAGGACTGAGATTTGCAAAGCCTGGTGAAGGCAACTGAAGGAAAACAAAGCAGAACAACAAAGGATGCTGATCTAAGCAGCCCTGAGGAGGACTTTCCGTGCCAAAGAAGTGCCAATGGATAAAAAGTGCTGGTCTAGTCGTGTGCTTTTAGGTTTTACTCGTCTGATGATCCCCTTCCTCCGACAGACACTGGATTGGTGCTTCCTTGGACAAGGCTCTCTCTGAGGCAGTTATAAATAACCTTGGTGTAGCAGCACCAGGAAAGCAGGAATTTTTTGATTACCCTTGGAATTGTGAAATCACCTTTTTTTCCTGTGTCTGAGCCTCCTCAAAACCGGAACAAGGAGCCCTTTCCCAGGGTGGGAGGTGGGGACAGCAGGCTTGGGGTTGCCTGGCAGATGGGTGCATGCAAGAGGAGGCGATAGTGGGGAGACAGTGCACAGAGTGGAGCTTCTGGGAAGAAAAGTGGTGGGTTTTGTTGTTTTCCATGCAAACCTCAATTAGGGAGGAACCTGTTACACCGGGGAAGGATGCAAATGCTACAGAACTAGATGAAACTCGTCCGTCTGTCCTCTGCAGCCTCAGTTATGTGGCATGTGCTTTGGTGAATAAGTTGTCCCCCTGTCTCTGCATAGGGCCCAGCATTTGGTAAACACTGATGTTTTAATTCCCTGCTCCGGAGAAAGCCTGTGGATGATGTTTTAAGTGTCTGTTGCAAAACAGCGTCTCCAGAAGCCTTGCTGGCAGTTCCCCAGGTGTTTGGTGGGTGCGGAGCTTGGGAAAGTGCTCGGCGCAGCGGGACTCAGCCCTTTGCTTCCCAGCCGCTGCCAACAGCTTGGGGCCTGGGGGACCGTCTCCCCATCGCCGTCGGGGCGGCGCGGAGGTGGCAGTCCCTGCGTGCTCCCCGGGGCGGCCCGGCGCAGACCCGGAGGCGAGGGCCCCTGTCGCAGCAGCGTGGTTCCGGATGCGCTTTAGTGCCTGCCCCTCTGAGAGACACCCGACAACTTGAACAGCCTTCAGCCTGTAAAGACTTTCAGTCATTATTGAGCCGGGCTGGATTTCAACCAGAGGCTGACCCAGAGGTGAAAGTCTCTGTATCCCGTTACCAATCCCATGAGCTACCCAGTCACCCATCCTAATACGGTCTAATACACTTGGGAGCCAAATCACAATAGTGTTAGCAGAAAAAAACAGCATATAGTGCACCTTCTTTTGTAAGCCCTCTGTCGCATCTAAAATAAATTTGCATGTAAATTGACAGGCTGTTTTTAATGTCTTCTGGCTATATAGTGCTTAAAGGCCCAGGCTGCCTTTGTAGGTGAGTGTGGAGCGTAATCCCTGTTTATATAAAGGGAGTGCAAGTTGCCCAGCGCTCAGTTGTAACCTGCTATTTTCAGATCACAGCTTCGTGGAACAGTCCCCGAGGTGGAAATGGGAGAGGGGGGTGAAACGGCGTGGTCTGGCTGCTAAGGTGAAATGAAAACTTAGTTTTCCTCTGTTTTCTTTTTTAAAAAGTACATATTTTTAAACTGATTGAAACTTCCTGATGGGCTGGTGGCTGAAGGTGTCAATCTGACATGGGAATTGCCTGTGCTGGGCCCCCGCGTGCGGCTGCGCTCCGGGGTTGCCGGCGTTTGGCCAGCTGGGTCCGCTGGTGCCGCGGAGCTGGTCTCCTTGCGACGTGCTTGGGTTGCTCTGGCCGAGGTCGGAGGGACGTGCATCGCCCCGGCACCCTTGCAGCACGCTGCTTTTGCGTTAGCCTGTCTCAGATCTCTCCCCTTGCCCGCCAGCGATAAAACAAGCTCCTGCGGTACCTAAGTGATGCTAAAGACGCCAGAAAACACTGGGTAAACCAGCTCCAGATATGGAGGCTGTATTTAAGGTGAGCTTTGTTTCCTTCAGTAACTTCTTCCAGAAAACCCTATCTAGATGCTTTCCAGAAATCTAATCAGACCTGGAGACCCTTAATTGACTAGTGATTTATCTGCTGGTGCCCAAATGCTTTTTGCTGGAGCTTTGCTCCATAAGTTAGCATGCGATTCGCTGTCGACTTTGTTTTAAAGGCGTCTCCAGCAGTGGGAGACGGGTGCGAACGCGTGTCTGTAGCGTTGTCTCCGTGATGGTGGTGTGCTTGTCTGCCTTAATCTCGCACTTGAAAAATGCTTAACCAGAAAGAACTTCCCTTTAAATTGAATTAATCCTTCAAGTGCTCTAGGATATTCAACATAGCTCCTGTTAAAAGGCACTTGCACAGCCCTCAGGACACTCTATATTTTCCCTACTTCCAGCTGAAGAAATAGGAATTAAGATGTCTTTAAGAGGTGTGGCGCGCAGCCTTCGCCTGAGGTTGGAGGGAGCAGCATGGGAGGAGCGGTGAGCCGGGGATGTCAGAGCAATTACCCTGCGCCGGTAATGGGGGAGGCTGTGGGGAAGATGCTGCTGGATGTTGTAGAGACGGTAAATCTCGTGCTGCAAAGAGGCTGCTTCAAGTTGTCCTGCCTGCAGAGGAGACTGGCTTCGAAAAATATTACAGTAGTGATATGAAATGCTATTAGATGAATCTCTGCATGAAGGAATCTAAGCTGAGTATTAGAAAACTTCCACTGCTTAGCAAACTGAATTTAATTTTTGCTGCCCTTTAATAAATGCTGGTTATGGAATTATGGCGCCACTGAAGCTCCTGCAGTGCCTCACTTCCTAAAGTACTAATCGTGGCAGCCCATCAAGATGGTGGCATTGAGAGACGCAGCTCTCCAAAACCCTTAAAATACAACCTTCCTATTTACATAGAAGCATATTAGTGAGCGCAGCGGGGGCAGGCTGGGAGAGGTCCTTCCGCAGGGCGTTGTGCAGCGCCTAGCACGTGGGCATCCGGCCCCGAACTGGACACCTGCTCCAACTCTGGCGTCGCCCTGCCGCCTCCGAGCCGACGCACCGAAGTTTGCCGCAAAGCCGTGCGCGTGCGTCCCCATCCAGAGATGCCGTTCTGCAGCGTTTGTAAGCCATCAGCACCAAAAAGCAGCCCAGGCCGGAGCTGGGGGAGAAGGGGAACAAGTTGAAAGATATTTCCGTGGGATTTATTGAGGTCAGCAGGTTCTGCTCGGAGTTACTCTAGCGGCCGACGCCGCCAGCCCGAGCAATCTCTGAGCCATTAGAGAGCCTCTTTAAGACCCTTTGGAGGACAGGGAATGTCCCCGGGGACTGGGCCCAGGCAAGCAGGCTATATTTAAAAAGGGAGGATCTGGGGAATTGTACACCTGCCAGCTCCCTTCTGATACCCGGAAAGAAGAAATCTTTAGTCTTTTTGTTCCGATCAGTTTGTAAGCTGGTTTGCTGGTAACTGGTAAGCTGGTTTGCTGGTAAGCTGGTAACCAGGATAACAGAAAATAAAAATAAATGATCACCAGGAAATGCAGGTTTGTCAGGAAACAATCAGCTTGAACTAGTCTGCACGGGGAGAGGGGAGCTCTGGGTGGGAGAGATCTCGGTGCGAATTTGGGTTTGCTCCTTCGCGGGACGTTTTGATCAGAAAATTACGGAAGGGTGGCCTGGATACCACCCCCAAAAGGCTGTCAGCTGCAGGGCTGGTAGGTGACGGAGGGCTTGTCACGGCCCGGTACCACTCAGCGGGGTTTTTTTTTTTAATTGCTTGAACGATGAAAGCACACATACTTGCAAATTGGGGTGATGCTAGCCGGCGGGGAGGGCTGCACCGGCCTCCGTGACCCTCGCGCCGGGCCCTGGCCGCTTCAGCCTCCTCGCCGTGCAAAGCGCCATTTGCACTCGCCTGTGCCCAGCTTCTCCGAGAAGGGAAAAATCGGGCGTGCAAACCAAAAACAGAATTAGGGATTGCTGCCAGCGCTGGGTTACTACAGGATCTTTGGGTTATAGCAGGCCACAAAACAAGTGAGTCAGCAGTACGTCGGTGTGGGGAGGCGAGCGTCAATCCGTGATGTATTAACAGGAGCGCTGTCTGCAGCGCGCGGGAGGCAGGGCTATTTTTGCTGGAGCTGGGAGAGGCGGTGGCTGGAGGAGCATGTCCGGTCCCAGGCTGCAGCCAGAGCCCGAGAGCTGAGCTCGCGCGGGAGAAACCTCCCGAGGAGTCGCGGGGTCTGTTCTGAACCCCCAAGCGCTGCGACAGGTTTCCTAACAGCTGGACCGACCTCTGTAGGGGGGTTTCACGGGTTAGGCGCATCCGTGCGAAGCCGGTGGAGCGTGGTGCTCCTTCAGGCCGGCCCTTCCAGGTGCCCTCCAGCCCCGGAGGTCGAAGGCAGTTGAGCCGGTATTTGGGTTCGCTACCTCTGCAGCCCAGTGCCGTGCCCGCGGGGGCGTTATTTATGGYGGAGGAGCCTCCGCCTGAGCAGTGGTGCCCCTTCGCCCCTCTCGGCGCGGTTTGGGCTGCTGGCGAGGCAGCTGGGCACGGAGGGGGCCGCGCCGCAGGCGGCCTGGCGCGGCCGGGGGAGGTTTCGGCAGGGGCTTGGGCGCAGGCGGCGCTTGCAGACCTTGCGGAGGAGCTGAGGCAGCACGGAAATGAGTTTCTGATAAATGAGCCGCAAGGTTGGGAGCCTGGGCATGGCGGAGGAGGGAGGGCCGCGAGGCTGGATGGAGGGTCCGCAGAGCGTTTTAAGGTGGTAACAAGCGGCGTAAATTCGATACGGTGTTGGAGAGGAAGCCGTGGGAGGGCGCGGAGAGCAGTCTGTGCCCTGTACGGGGGTGACTCGAGCGGTCGCTGCTCGCCGGGTTTGGTGCAGGGCGCCTATCTGCAGGACGGCCCATCGGAAGAGGACGCAGCGGTCAGGAGCGGGGCGTGCRTGGGGGCTCCGGGGTGGTGGAGACGAGAGAGGAGTAGCAGGATAAGTGGTTCAGGTGCAGGGGGCACCTGGGGGAGGGCAGAGAAGTGTCCCAGACCCTATGGGGTCAGAGCCAGACGCGATGTCCCAGGCTGTGGCCTGCCTGCCGTGTGAAAGGACAGGGCTTTCAGAGGAGGGAGGAGAGCGCGATGGCTTGGCCGTGATCTCTTAAAGCTGATGAGGAGAGGCAGGCTTGGCCAGAAGACAGTGGTTTTTTTTGGAGAGAGATTTGAGAGTTCAGACAGCTGATTCCTCTCCAGCTACTGCCTCATTTCTCCTTCTCCAAACTCAGAATGAGCTGAAACCATCCAGAGACGGTGCACAAACCAAGAGGAGTAAAGGGGACGTAAGGACAAAGTCTGGAGGAAAACTCCTGTGAGGCCAGGAGTGAAAAGAGGACACGGAGCCGGCGGCGTGCCGGTGCCTGCGGTGGGAGGGGAGCCCGGCGCAGCGGGGACATTGCAGGTCAGGAGCAGCAGAGATGAACGAGGTGAAGGTGGGATGTTTGGCCAGGAAAAGCTTGCTGAGACCTTCCCCGTGCGGCTGAAGTCAAATGAGAGACACCTGAGTTAGGGATGTTGGCGAGCTGGTCAAAAATTGTCCGCTGAGCGGCTGGGCTGGCAGGTGGGCCCAAGGATTTGGGGGGATTAGGGTGAGGGAGGCAAAAACACTAAAGAAAGACATCATGAGCGGGAGGGACGCTTAAGTCGGTTGAATAAGGAGGTAGGAAAGAAGTCATTAGTGGGTGGGGTGTGAGAACACCAAAGATAGCGAGAAGGCGTTCAGGAAGAAGGGCGAAGTGAGGAGAAGAAAGCAGCAGGAGAAGGATTCTTGTGAGCTGCTCGCTTTCTTCCTCTGGAAACTTCGGAGAAGTTTGTGCCGGGCGGAGGGGGCGAGCGGGAGCCGGAGCGCCTGTGCGAGCGAAGCGGGTTGTGGATGCGGGGCTCCGCTCGGTTCGCCACCGCCGCTCGCTTCGCCAGACTTTGCGCAGACACGAATAGACACGCGCGCGCTGTGCCAACCCGTTGCTGCACGTCGGACGGGCCCCATCATACTCTTTCCTGCGCTGTCTGTCTGGAGGGAGTGGGTGGGGGAACTTGCAAAGACTTCCCTGATAGACAGTTCACATCTTTCTTATTTTCTTGGCAGCCGTAATGTGTCAGAGCTAGCTGAGCAGATAGGGCTATCTCTGATCCCCGGTGATGGAGTCCTTTGTGTTTGTTGGAGGGCTGCGAGTTTTGCAAAAGAGCCTGTATTTCCTTCCGTCTCAAAGCGTTCAAACACACTACGATTTAGGAGGCATTGCTGGAGGTGCTGCCTTCAGCTGCTGGGCAGGCGGTGGAAATCCCTCGGGTACGCTGGGTCGCTGCCTTCTGGTCTACAGGAATATTTACTGCCTGCGTGATGTGCTGCTGAGGGCAGGCAGTACCTTATCTTGCCATGCAGTTAGTGCATGTTGTGGTCGGGCGGTGAAGTGTCGGGGACGGTGACATCCAGGACTTCAGACCAATAAGTCACTCTCCTGATGTCCTCAAATGTGTCATTTTGGCTGATACACTCGGTGGTCGGGGTTTAGGGATTGTCTTTAAGGCTGGAGTCGGTCCCCGTTTGAGGTGCTGTAAAAATGAACGTATTGGCTGCATAGAGCAGAGCATCTCCTGAGGACTGAGTAGTCTCACCATGGCAGCTTTCCTTCATCATCCATTATTTATTTGATTCTCTACAAACCAAATTCATTCGTGTGCACTAATTCTGATGACGATGCTCATTTTACAAAAGAGGTAAAATGAAGTATTTTTGTTCCTGATCTAGGATACTTTAATGAAAAGGAGCATTTTTTGTGTTCCTCTTTTGCAACCTGTTTCGATGTCAGTGAGATAAATCTGCAGGTTTTTAAGGTGGCTGACTGAGTATTTAAACAGCCTCAAACACTATAAAATGTTGAACACTGCTCTTCCCTAGTTTTTGATGCTCTTGATCTCAGTCTTCCTGGAAACACACGAGAACAGTTGCTATACATGTAATAAGAGTGACCAAAATGTTTGACTTGACTCATAATTCAGAGCTGAAGCTTTTTCAAGGGAATAGTTGTATGTATTTGTGCAAATAAAAAGGGTTTCGTCAGATGCATTTTTCTCCCAGTGCATGTGGTTGATTTGGGAGCGCAGCTCCACTTTACAGGTATACAAATAAATGCATATTTTGGCTTTGAGTTCACGTGGGTGGACAGCTCTGCTTTCGTTGGGTTATCAGAGCTATCCTCGTTGGAGCGAGTGGTCGTGGCCTGTTAAACTTCATTCCAAAGGTGTGTGCGCACCTTAAAACTTCTCGCCTGCCAGACAGATGAAAAACATTGGTGCCTATAAAAAAGGGCAATTCAAAAGCTTTGTTTTGGTGACAGAAATGCTAGAAGCTGGCTGGCTGGAGCACCGGGCACGCGGTGTTGGAACAGGCCTGGATGCAGGGTAGGGACCGAAATCAGACCCATACGGCGGAGGTGGGTCACATGCCCAGCGCCACACGGGAAGCCATGGACGCCTGCAATTCCTGATCCTGAGAGCAAGTGGCCCCGAGGACAGGCCTGAAAGGGAACGAAGACCAAAATGCCGGTAAGGCTGGATTAGCAAAGGCGACTGGTCCGTGGAGATGCGTGTGCTTGATGCATGCGATGGTTTTTTTAGCGTCAGTGAATGGAGAGCGAGGAAGCTGGAAGGGGCTGCTCAGGGCTGCCTTCCCCCAGCGCAGCGGTGCCGCAAAGGTGCTCTTCTTTTGTTCGAATGCTTGGGGCTTTGCGTCTTGCTTTTCTGCAGAGCATTTCGGAAGAGAACGACGAACGCTTGTCGAGAACAAAATTACGCAGGCACTTATACTCTGTGTTTAAAAATAAACACCGCCGTACAGAGCCGGAGCGGTGTGATGAGCGCTCACGTTTGCGTGTGGCTAAATGGCGTGCCTCTGCGTTCGAGGGGCCGGGGAAGTTTGGAAGCCAAGTCGCGTGTCGGGAGCAGGGTGGGCGAGCTAGGAGATGGGCGAGTCAGAGCTGTGTTTGTCAGAATGGAAATAACTGTCAATCCCATTCAATCTGTCGCCTTGTTCCCGGGGGACAATTGCAAAACAGGATTACTGGTACTTAAAAATTCATAGAAAACGTTTCTTATCACAACGTCATAATTGTTATGACTCAGAAGAGTAGAATTGCCATTTTCCTGTGCCTTTTTTCCCCCTCACTTTTGTTGCATACAGAGTCCCTAGCTGCAGCTGCAGAATCATAAAAACAGGGCAATGCTTTATTTTATGCTAACTGCTGCATTTGACTTGAAAATTATGTCCCAGTGGGTCTTGTGGTCAGCATATTATTGCTTGATTGATGGCTGTCAGAATGGCAGTCTCTGGCAGATTGCGATGGGTGGAGGAGAACAGATGCCCGTTGACTTTAGGGGCTTAGCAGAGCCCGGGACTGAGGAACACATTTGAAAACAAAAGCAGATGGGAGGGCTCTGGTTAAGCTAACTATTCTTCTCTGACCGARTGTCAGGGAGGAAAACTCGTGAGGTGGCTGTGTCACTTCTGTGCTGTTCTTACATGGTGAACTTTCCTGCCTGAAGAAAATAAGGGTGAGCCCCACTTGACGTGAGACCTGCGCTTGAACGTATGTGTGCTCAGCCATCCAGAAGGCAGTCAGTTTATGAAAACCATTAATGCAGATATCTAAAGGGCAACCTTCTTCCCTGGCCCCCCAAAAGAGCAGCTTGCCTTTACTGAGTTCATGCTCCTTTTGATGATTCCCGTTAACCCTTAGCCCAAGCGATGCACCCAAGACAAGATCTCAGCAGGCTCCTGTGCTTACCCCCTCGGTGTGCAGCCAGTGCATTTTAGAGCAAACACTGCACGGCTGCTGCAAGGACGGAAGGGCTGCAGGGTTGCRGGAGGCTCAAAATCTAAAGGCAACTCAGTCGCATTGGTCATGGTTTTCTTCTTGTCCCTGTCCTTTCTCTAGTGGTTGGATTGTAGGTGGAGGGACCTAGTGCGGAGCATTGCCATGCCGCTGCGGAGCGTGAGCAGTCTGCGGAGGGAGGCACGGAGGCAGCGGCAGGGAGCAATGCAGGGTGCCTACATAAGGGTGTGAATGTTTTGCACTCTGTATCGTATTTTTCTTGTGAGTTGTACAGGGTCACATCAATTTGAGCTGTGTCAGTGCAAAGGAGGTGGAATGAGGAGAGTCTGGGTTCGGTCTGTTCCACAGAAGTGTTTTGAATAACATAGTTTGTGGATAATATTCTGTGATGCCCAGTCTGGCATCTACATATCTTTCCCTCTAACTTTCCTTTACTTTCTGTTCCTGTAAAGGRGTTAGAAAAGACCTGGTGCTGTCTTGTGTTTCCCTTGTTTCCTGTTCCTCAAATTACGTCTGTATCTCCTTGTCGTTCATTCCTTTGCTGTTCGTTCTTCCCATCCTTCAAGTCCATCCAAACTTAGGCAGGTTACTGCTGTCTTCTCAGCTCATTGTTGTTGGGGATTGTGGGGTTAATGGAGAAATTAAATTTCACTGCTGTTTTTAAATTAATTGAATCATCAGCGTGGGCAACGGGAAACAGTGGTACCATAATGTATTTGATATGGGTCTTTAAGTCAACATTTGCTACAAAATCTAGAGTGCTAGATCTTGGCGTAAGTGATCGCTAACTGATATATTGCAGTTATGTCCACAATACAAAGGCTTCTGCTACGTCTTAAAATGTTCAGGTCATAAAGTTGAGTTGTTTTATGGTACGGTCATTTTCCATGTATACTTCCCACAGTGCTCCTAGATCATACACTGGAAAGAAAAAATATATTGCAGACGGAGCTAGCAGTAGCGCAGGGTCTTCCCAGCCTGTGTCTCTAAAGAAGTACACAAACATGCATAAAGAAGCTCTTTCTGGTGGAGAAGAATGCTCTTTCTGGGAGCAGAGAAGTGTYGAAGGTTTCAGGCTCAGAAGTTCCTGAGGTTTTCCTTAAATGCTCCTGTTTGTGTGGTATTTTTTCTGTTTTTTTTTTTTAATCACTTCTGGGGCTCTGATAATGCAAAGTTGTCTTTTTTTCTTTTTTCTTTTTTTTTTTTCTTTTAACCCATTCTCCCAAGACTCTGTTGGGCTGCTGAAGGAATTGTCTCCTGTTTTCTTTAAATGGCCCTTAATTTGGTGTGTCAAGCTCAGCTGGTAGAAGCAAGCATTACCTTCCCTTGCCCTAAACTTTGTGGAACAGAGCCTACTGCTGTGCTTTGCCGGCCATCTCTTCAGTGGCATCCTTGCGCTCCTGCCAGCGAAATCCTTGCTCTCCCTGTGCTTGCAGAGTGGCATTTGAGACCTCTCTCTCTGCTTGCCGCGGACGGAGAAAGCCAGCCTGCTGCTCTGCTGGCGAGAGGTCCGTGTCGTGCATAAGCACCACTCCAGTACACTTGCTGATAAGTTTGAGAATCGGCAAACTTTCCCCCGTGCCAGGCTCTTCTGCATTGGACTAAACTGGTGATAAAATTTGGAGTGGTTTCAGATAATCCATCTTAAAAATAGCCCYCAAGAAACCTCCTTGTTTAGCAGATTTACTGACATATTGAAGACATTAGTTCTGAGGTGCTGAAGGTGCTAAATCACTGCAAATCCACTGGACTTCATCTGCTCAGAGCAGAACTTTTCAAACTATGRAGCAGGATATATTGCTACTATGTTAATTTCTTATCATTAATCTGTCCCTAAAACTGGAGTTTTCCCAAAGGAGTGGAGACACCTAAAGCCATCTCAGTCCATAAATCTTGCGTGACCAACATCTGTGGTCTCTGCCTGTCCTCCTTACTGCATGTGAGTTGTGAAACATGGAGTTTGCCATCAGATCTCCGTGCGCTAATGGTACAATTCGTCTGAGGATGATGAATGATCAGGTTTGAAGCTGCTACTACTGTTCCTGGCAAGTTCTTAGACCAAGTGCTGCTGGGTTTTGATCAGAAGAGTAGCGGGCAAAATTTTCCCTTTCCTCAAAAGAAAATTGCAGAAGGACTTTTATTGATTTGTGGCAACATCTGGGCTTTTCATACTCGGTAGCTCTGAAATGGCTTCAGGACCTGCCTTAGAGAGAACAAACTATTCAAAATAAGCCTGAACATCTTTACACAATGTTCCAGCCGTATGGGGGAACAGAGCTCCATTGTCAGACCTCTGCTGCCTTTGGTACGCAGAGAGGGGCTCTCCTTGGAGGACAGGCTGAACTGCGATGCTTTATGTGCTTAGGGCAGCTGYGTTCTCGCAGACAGCTTCTTCTCTCCCGCTTTAGAAATGGCTTTAACTTGTTCAGTGCTGCAGGATTGTTCCTTACTGTGTTCCCTTTTGACTTGCAGGTGAATTCTTGTTCCCCCTTTTCTGTGTAGCTTCACGGGCAAATCCCGTCTCCTGATGATGGGCGCTCTACTTCATGGGATTAGTTCARTGCTTGCAGAGCGCTCTGAAATCTTTGGCTGAAGAGGCTATGCAATCTGATCTCTCTAATCTGGTGAAATTAAGGCATATCTTTGTGGATCTGGGGCACATCAGAGCCGTAGATTTCTTAGGATGCAAGCATCTGTGTAAGATAGGTAGTGGACTTGCCTCATTTTTGCTGAGAAGCRGGTATAAAATGAGTCTTGAATCACAGCCCTAAAGCTGATTCTCYGTTCTTCTGGATGGTAACACAACTATGAATTCCCTTTTCTACAACATAGGGTTAACAGAGGTCTGGTTTTAATTGACGAGGAAAAAATAAATTTTTAGTTTTATTCTGTGCAGAGCTGCTTCCAGGTTTTCACCCAAGCCCAGTTTCTTTATGCTACCCTACTAACCTGATATTCTCTCTCAATGGCTCTTTACTCCAGAGAGCACAATTCTATAAATTACCTTTAGAGTGCATCTGGACAGTGTACTACCATATCTGCATTACTGCATTTCAAGGCAAAAAATCTCAAGGCTACTTAACCAACTAAAACCTATTAGGAGCTGTCTCAATATGAATATTGATCTTAGCATTTAACTCTGTTTTGCCCAGTTTTCCTAAGATGCAAAATTTATGAGCCAGTGCAAGAAAGGCATTTTGGAAGTCAGGTTTCACTTCCCTGTTCCAAAATGAGCACACTCCAGGAGCAGCGCCAGCTGCTTCTGATTTGGGCATTTGGGTGTTTTGGGGAACAGGAGGTGGAAAAAGCTTGGTACTTGCAGGGACTTTCACAGATCAGTGCTGAAGAGCTTGTTTCTAGTGCATTATTTTAGATTTTCTGTTTTGAAGATCAAGGAAATGATCAGTTTTAAAAGTGGCAYGTGGTGGAAGAGAAACCAAACTTGCTTATTATTTCTGCTAGTTATCTCTCTAATTACGTGAGATTTGCCATATGTTCTCCGCAGGGAGAGGGTGCTGTGGGTGGGGAGGGAATGGGGGGACGGTTCTATGGGTAGAGGCTGCGTGGAAGAGGATGCGATACTCCTTAGACGCTTTGAGCCAACGTGCCAGTTGGTCTGAGAATCTTCTTAGTTTCGATTCACCCCGGTTACTTTTCTGCTTTGCTTCCTCTGTCCCCCTCGCCGTTTTCATCTTTAGCTTATTAGAAATAAGGTATCTGCCATTCCCTTCTGAGCACCTCCGCTCTGCGTGCGTGTTCGTCAGCATCGACGAGGACACGCGCCAAAGGAGCRTCTCCTTTCTCAGGATGCGGCTAGTAAGTGTCTGCAGCCATAGCTGGATTGCACTTGGATTTGGTTACGTGTCCTACGTGGTGTACGCTTCGCTGCCCTGCCACCCGAGCAGTAAAAGCCTTTGTTGCCGTGAAGCGTGCTTAGATCGTGCGAGCGCTGGCTGCCCCAGCGTAGGCAGCGTTTTGCACCGTGCGCGTGGCCTGGGCTGCTCCGCTCCCCGTGGGGTTTCCATCACCGAGGCCGGTTGGCAGGTAGCGTTCCCGYGTCGCACCAGAAAGCCACCCACTCCGCGGCGACAGCTACCACTTCTCATGCGACTGCTTGCTCTGTGATGGTTAGCGTGTTAGTGCGTACTCCAGCTTCTGGCAATGTTTTCCTACTGTTTTCTTCCTTGCCCTCTCCTGCCCCCAGTAAGCTTTTGCTGAAAAACTATGTTTTTTGGCTTGGTCCAGCCTCGCAGCTCATGTGTTTGTGGTGGCTCTGCACTTCCTAGCAGGAAAAACAGCTTTGGTCCCTTTCTGGCTGGCTGGCTGGCTGCTTGGAGCAGAAGTTTGAAACTAAACTGTATCACAGTAAAGAAATACTTATTGGCAAGTTCTGAACTTAATTTGAACAGGACTCTGCTGTTTAAACAATTGTTTGAGCCATAAACCAGAAGCCCTTAATTATGGCTGATTATTTTCTGTGGTGAATCTATATACGAGCTTGTCAGCATGAGGTCTCCTCTAAAATGCACTAGTTGCGTGTTCAGGCATCATCCAGCCTGAATGTCCCTAATAAAATCAAATGCAGACGTGTTCCCAGTGGCCTGGCTGGCTGACCAGGCGGGAGCCTGCTTGCCCGGGACAGAGACGGCTTTGCTTTCCCTTGCCTGCATCAGCCTGTGCCCTAGCCATGCGTCTTCTCTAGCTGCTGCAAACTCTTCCGTCTCCTCTGCTCTCAGCAACATTTGCAAAAGAAGAAAGCATCGGCTGCGCTTCCCTCAGAGGAGCGTAATACCCAGGGACTGCTGGGTATGGCGACGGGCCCTGGGGAGGCAATCGCTCTCCTGCAAAACCTGAGAGCGTGGGGCTACAGGCAGCACGCAAGATTTAAATGCCTAATTGCTCGGCTCATTTCTTTTGAGACTACAAGTGCTGATTTAGACAGTTGCCAGGAATTTCCTTAAAATCTTGGGATTCAAGTGGAGGTGCAGGAGTCTGTCGGTAGGCTTCTTGGAGAGGCCAGCTTGGCTGCGAAGAGCTGAGCACCAACCACCCTGTGCGTCCTCCCAACTGACCCCCGCTCTGCCCGCCTTTCGGGCGTCAGCCAGGCAGGTTGGGGGGGACACGAGAATTTGAAGTGAATGGGAGCTGAGAGTAACACCAGAGCTATTTGAGACATGGACTCTAAGCTCCTTGGCTCTTCAGTTTTGTTTAAAAATAAATAGGTAAATGTTTGTGAAGGGGTCCTAATCAAAGTGAGTCTTGCAGTAAGTTGTGGGATGTGAGCGACTGGACCGGGGTGGTTCTCCGTTGCTTTCTGCACTCGCTGCCTGGATCCCCTGCGCTAATCTCTGGCCTCTCATAAACCTTGCACTCTCCGGCGTCCCCCCCTTTGCGAAACGTGGCGCTGGCACAAACGGACTGCTGAAGCAGTGAAGCCGYCGGCAGCCCACTGTCAAGCGTGGGGGATAAAACCACAGAAGACAGATCTGTCTTGTGAACTTAAGTCCAGGCATCTGAAGTGGTGCATGTAGTGATGGGAGAGGTGGTGAGAGCTCCCCAAGCAGCACGCGGGCAGTCAGCACCATCGAACAGCCCTCGTTTCCCTAAGAACTGGGGCAAAAACATGTGCCTCAGAAGTCTGTCCCTTGAGACATCCCCGTATGAAAGATGTGAAGAACAAGTTTGGAGGTGGTCTTGTTAGCCAAACCTGGAGCTCCTGCCCCATGTGTGGAGGAGGTCACTTTGGGATGGTGGCTTACCAAAATTTCTCCTCACCCTCTGGAAAGAGTAGCACTGTGTGTGCGTGGTAGGCATGCCAGGAGGCAACGTCTGGGTCCCACCACTTTGAGAGCAGGTCCTGTGTCTCCTCCGTCAGCCTTGTCGCGCAGGGTACGATGTCTTCAGCTGCAGTGCATGTTGTAGCTGCAAAACCAGCCTCCACATGCCTTAGGGAGCTCAGGTACCGGCACCAACCACCGGCAGCGTGCTGCAGCACATCTTGTACGCTCCCACTGGGGACCCCGCTATGTGCTCGGGTTGGTAGGACCTGTTGGCATGGTGCTGGGGCCTGATACTTTAGCTGGCTCAGGTGAGAGCGGCATTGAAAAGCTAGTGCAGATAAAAGGCTCCGTAGTGCTTTTGCAATTCCCAGTGGCACCCACGCCTACCATCGCCTGGATTATTGCACCTTGCTTGGGAGGAACAGTCCAAGCTAGAGCCCTGGATGGTATATAACAGCTGTCATCGCTGCTGCCTGGAATCAGGCGGCCGTATCATTTTCCTTGTGGCACAGATGGTTTTAACACTTTCCTGTTCCTTTTTTCTATAATTAACTCGTGTTTGCAAGTGGGAAGACACTTTTTTTTCTTTTTGGCAGAACCATCAAAATCTCCTCGACTATATACTTTTTTAAAATCATCATGTGTCTATCCCCAACCGCATTCTGTTGTTTTTCCCAGTCTCTTTTATGGCCCCAATGAAGCGGTGTGGGCCGCTTCCCCCCCGCTTTTTGCTGTTGCCTCGAGGTGAAATCTGCAGTAATTCCATGCGAAGGAGGCCCAGCTTAAAGATGAGAGTTAACGAATCCGGTCAGGGCTGTTGCGGTAAAGGCGATACAAAAGCCGAGGCCTGGGGGAAGATGGAAGAGGCCCTTCCCTGCAATAAGAGCCTTTCGAATCCACCTCCCGCTTTGTGCGGCTTAGCRGGGTGCTGCGCTCATAAAAGCGCCTGGCCTCTGATGTCACTTCCTTGCAGTATCTGGAAAAAGTTTTCCCAGGATGGGAATTGCCTGGCTCCTAGCTCGAGTAATCTCGCAGGTTGCGTGCTGAAATATCGAAGGGGTTGGTTTTCTTCCCGGGGCTGCTGCCGTTAGTTCCCCGAACACCCCATCGTGTCGGACAGAACAGCAGGTTTGGGTCAGTGAAGGTGCCTTGGTCGTGGCTTGCTGGGCTGGAGCTCATGGATCGGGTTCTGGGCACCTGGAGGACGGGATGCCGTGCGTCTGCGGTGTCCTGCGTGCCTCCAGTGGGTGCTCCCCCCACCCTGCCCAATTAGGCAGCCCGGCAAATGAAACCAGGTCTCGCGCAAGGAACCTCGCTGAAGGCTCGCATCCCAAGACCAAAAAAGTCCATGTCCTTTCCCAACCTCTTTAAGGGCCTTTCGTGATGCGGAGGCTTGAACATAACAAATTTAAGGCTTTTTATTTTTCCTTCCTCAAGTGTATTGTATTTAGTGCTGAGATAGATGGTGTTTGGAAGTCACTGTGGACATTTCAGGGAGTCCATCTGGATGCGTGCCTTTTCCGTGCCCTTCCAGCAACGGGTTCCCGTCACACCAGGACAAAGAGCAGAGAAAAATCCAAGAGACTCGAGATTCACCGTTGCAGAAGCTAAAAGCTAGTCGCAGGAGCCAAGTGTTACACAAGCCTTCTGGATGTTACCTCTCCTCCTAGCAGTCTGCCAGCTTTTCTCACGGGCCCTGTTCTGCACTCCAGTCCCCAAACTGCAAATTTGCAGACTCAAAAGTCTTCGGGTGCTCAAAGGTCAGGCATGGGCGTGAGCTGGTCCTGGACTTGGTGCTGGCAGCAGGTTTTGAAGGCTGCAGGGCTCTCCGACCGCAGCAGAGAGCCCGGGTTACCGGAGAAGCCTCCCTGGGACGCGCGCGTCAGGGTGTCTTGAGACCGAGCATGGCTTTGCAGATGGTGACCTAAAAAGTGGGCCCTGGTGGCAGCAGCGCAGCGCTGGGGGCCCGCGGCAGCCGGGCCAGAGACGCGTCCGTGCGAGCCCTCTCGGCAAAGCGGGTCCCGGCTCTGAGTGCAGAGAGCTGAGTAGCAGCTCCTATTTATGGATATCGGGCAGCGGCTTGGAAAAAAAAAAACAAAAAGACAACGCAGCAAACCCCAAGCAGGAAGTTTCCATCGGCAGTTCACGGCCACAAGAACTCCCGGTCTTATCACATCGCTGCTCGCTCATGGGTGTAGTTCAGATTCGAGCCAGCACGGTTTGAACATCCTTGCTGCTCTCAGCAGAGCAGTTCAGACAGCTCAGAGTCATGCTTATCCCCTCCCTCGTCTCATCTTTTTCTATTAATCTGTTGGACTCTTTGCCCACCCGCTCTGTAACCAGGTTTTCTTTAATGCTGTCAGTCTAAACAAGACCTTGCAGTGATACTTAATGCTTTCAAATCACTCCCCCCCCCTTCTCCTGCTGTCTAAAAGCCTTAAGCTAATTTTTTTCCCCTCTCCAGACTAGTTTTCCTGCCTCACGTAATAGTTTATCCTTGGGTCAAGGGGCAGGGGTTTGTGTGCTGGTTTTATAGGGTACCTTGAGAGTCTGCTTCAAAAAGCTGCCAGTTCATAAACGTGGAGTTTGTATTAACATTCTTCTGATGGGGAGAATTTCTCTTACAAGTGCAATAATTACGTTTGGTAGACCTTAAGCAAAACATAGCTTGAACTTTAGTCTAACCGGACTGCCCGTGCTCTGCGAGCAGCAGGCAAAAAAGCGATTAATAAAAACGATGCTGAGCTGCTTGTATCAGAAATCTTCCCGCAGCTTTGCGTGTGGAGGCGCCAGGAGGCCCTGCGGACGCGGCCCTTTGCGGCCAGGTTGCGCCCGCGCTGCTTAAGTTACCGAATGCACGAGGGACTTTTCGCCAGGAAAGCCCCGCAACCTGGCTGCATCTGGAACGGGCTGCGCGAAACTTCTCCCAGCGGGGCTGAAGCAATTTAGAAAACACGCGGTAAGGTAAATAAAACTTTCGAGTGGCGTTTCCTATTTCACGGAAAGGTTAGGTGAAAAAAAAGCGTTGCCTTTAGCCTTTTTTTAAACTGTCTCTTTGCCGCTGTTTGCTCGGAGCGCGAAGGGCACCTCGGCCGAAAAGCGGAGTGACGAGTTAGCGCCGTGTCTAGTGCTGCAGATGGCTTGTTGGGGTGGGAACTTGGCTGGTGCTGGCAAAGTCTTGAAGACTGCAAGATCTTTTTTTTTTTCTTTTTTTTTTTTCCCTTCCCTCTAAAGGGAAAACAAGACGTCCTTGGCTAACAGTAGCTAGGAAAAAAATGTAATTATTTGTCCTCGGTATCCTTGCATTGTGCATTTTCGGTACATAGATGGGGTTGTGCCGACTCTTTCCTTTCACAGGGTTGTACGATGAATTCCCTCTCCCTTCCACAGATACGCACCTTTTATTCTCCCTTGGAACATACCTTAATAGTTAAAATGCTCTGGAAATTAAACTGTTTTGATGCACCCTCCTCCTCCTCCTGAAAAATCCCGTCCTACCAGTAGCTGAAAAACTGAGCAGCCTCCAAGCTAGATTAGCCCCTGGCTTTTCCCAACTGTGAAGAAAGCCACCAGTTATTGCAAATAGCGCTGAATTACACGCTAGCTTACGTCAGATTTACTCCTCCTGTCCTTCGCTCTAGCTGCTCTATTAATTTTCCAATGCCTCAAGCAATTATTGGACCTGGTAAACAGTATTTTCGGGGCAGCACCCACAAATAACTGTGATAAACAAAATGGTCTATTTAAAAAAAAAAAAAAAAAAGGGAATGGGCAGCTACACTTGTCTTGGTTTAAAGAGTATTTTTAGTCCTAACTTTCAGCAGGTTGGTGACCGACGTAGGTCTTCTCTCAGCCCACTGAAGCCTGCAGCCGGGTACCAGGCTGGACGAGCGCTTCCCCGGGGAGCTGCGGGTGGTGTTTCCCAGCCTGGCCACGCTGCCTTTTTGGGAGGCCGGTTTGGGATGCGCATGGTTCAAGCTCCGTACGGCTCCGAGGGATTTAGCCGGTGCTGGTTCGGAGGATTAGACGCGTGCGGGGAGAAGAGAGGAAGGGAAAGTTGCTGAGCTGGTGGGGGAGAGACCAGGGGGAGATGAGGAGGGGGCAGGATTAAAATGCCGCGCGGAGGAGTAACGCGAAGGGTCTGCCAGGGGGATTTGCCGGCTGGAGCAGCTCACCGCCTTGCTCTCAGTTTTGACGCCTTCACCGTTCTCCGCTCTCAAAGGCGGTTGCAAGTGGGGTGCAAAGTCTGTTCTTTGCTCTCCGATAGGTGGGAGCTTCAGCTGCCTTTAATTGCAGATAGATCAGACTGATTTAAACTCCCCGTGACCTTCTTGTAAAGCAGAGAACACGCGGTGTGCCGAGGAGCTGGATTGACGTCTCGGCCCGCGGGAGCCGGCTTGCCCAGCCCTGCGGGAAAGCCACGGGGCTCCTGCAGACTGTTAGAGCCTGATTTTTTTTTTCTTTTTTTTTTTTTATCCTATGAAAAATGCTTGTCGTCAGACCCCCTGCAGCTGGGCTGATCTGCAGGAGTGATTTATAGGAACAATTAATAGTGGCTTGTTTCTGGGCAGCCCCCACCGAGCTGCCACCCAACTTGAAGCAGAGGGGAGGGCTGCGACCTTGCAAGCCTCGGGCTCCGCATCCTGCCCGGCTTTGAGTTTCGGAGGAGCCGGCTGCCAGCGGTGCCACGTGAGCAGCACCCACCCGGCAGGATGTGCTGCGCGGGGTGTGGGGGGGTCCCAACCGGCATGTGATGAGCCCGGAGCTAGACTAGCCCCCGAGGGTGACGCTCGCGGGGAAAACCACAGAGAGAGCATGAAAGGTCCCTTGCTGAGGAGCAGAGGGTTCCTTGCCCACCTCTGCCTCCCCCCCGCGGTTTCGGCTTCGGTTCTCTAAACAGCACAGAAAGCAAGCGTTGGCTCAGGTAATGGCAGCGGGGCTGGGAGGAGGGAGCTGGGTGCAAGTCGGATATGCCAGGAGATATGTTTCCACAGGGCTTTGACAGATGCACTCTGGCAGGTTTCGCCGCAGCAGTTTAAGATCTTACTGCTCCCAGCCATCTGCTTTGCCCCTCTGCAACAGGTTATAGTCCCCGTGGCAGAGAGGAGCATGTGCCTGCTCTCGGCTCCCCGTGCGCAAAACCCGCCGTCTCACCTCGAGCTTGCTTTGATGGCTGGTTTCAGCTGAGATGCCAGATTGCAAAGCGAAGCAGCTGTGGAAGAGGGTACGTGTCGCCTGCCGCCGGCTGGCGCAAGGGCAGTAACCCTGCGTGCCGGGGGCGGGCGAGCAGGCTGGCGGGGAGGGAGGCGCGCTGCCGCGTCCCTTTGCGGCAGTTGCTGGAGGCTGCTAGCTGGGCTGGCCGGCGAGGACTGAGGAGCCCGTGGATTTTCTTCCTCGCACTGGGTCTCTGCAGCCTTATATGCGCGCGTTCACGTGTTGCATCTTTGCTCGAGTTTGACACGTTTCAAAACTGATCTGTTTGCTTAAGATTTAAGCCGTGTCGGCGCTGAGAGAGCTTTGCTAGTGAAGGAGCACTGGTTTGCTGTCCCGGTAAAGCTCTGCTGCGTACTGTTCAAACAAAACCCCTCTCCCCGAGGGACGACGCAAGCTACAGCGTTACAAGTGTGAGATACGGCACTTAGGAGGTCACGCGTCTCGCATTAGAGTGTGACTGAAGCGACGTGCTGGTTCTCGTATGACTGATGGGCTCGGGGAGTTTTAGGAGAGCCGGTGCCGCTTCTGCGGGAGACGGGTGCAGGATGGTTGGCAGCTTCGCACCTGCGCAGCCTTCGAGTGTTGTGAAATGCTGCGTGGAGGGCAAAGCTTTTTTTAAAACCAGTTTTAAAACCTCACCTTGGAACTTGTAGGAATAAATATCCCGAAGCCTGGTTTGAAACAAGGCAATCCCCTCTTCGCCGGCCTTCCCAGGTGCGTGCTTGTAAGTCCTGAGCTAAGGTGGTCTGTCTGGAATAGCTCTGGCTTCATCCTGAGGCAGGACGACTTTTCTCCATGCGCATTAGGGGATGCACGGCTGGATTGAAAAATCCGGTGAGTTCTTCTCTTGGACACACCAGCATTTCTTATCAGCCTGTCTGAGGCTGCTCTCAACCAGTCGCTGAGAGACCACAAACAAGACATGAGCTCTCCTTCCCGGAAGAGAGGTCCCCTGCGGAGCCGGGGATCGGAGAAGCCTTCGGGCACTGTGCGGGGGATTGTTTGGGTTTCCGGTGTTCTYGATGTGCCCGGTGATTCACAGCTGAGTAAGAAGACGAGATTCCCTGCTGGGAAGTACCAGTCAGATCTGGATCTCGTACGGGATGTTGAATGTTCGCTGTGGGGGCTGGCCCCTGCTTGGAAGAGGGGCTGTACATCCCTCTCTGCCTCCATCGCACATGGTACAATGCTCCCCTGCTCCTCGTCTTGTAGCAATAAAAAGTATTTTTATTTTCTCCCTGGCAGTACTGCAAACCTCATGAGAGGATACYGAGGTACACGTGTCGGGTTTGATCTCAGCCGGTTGTCCTGAGCAGGTACTGCTAAATCCTCTTGTCGCTTGGTTTCAAAATTGGAAAAGAAGGTTTCAGGAATCCTTGGAGCTCACCTTTCGTAGAAAGCTTGGGATTTCCTGAGCCTGCCCAAACTCCTTCAACGAGGGCTTTCCTCCTGCCGCCCCGGTGTGACTGTCAAGTCGCTCCCGAAGGCTTGCCGAGGGCCGGCCAGCTCTCGGAGCACAACCGTGGTGCTGCGGAGGGTTTCCAGGCCAACCTTTGAGACGCCGAGGACTCGCGTTCGCAGAAGCCTTCAGCGCGTTGCGTTTGTAACGCAGGAGACCCCCAACAGAAAACCTTGGCCACGCTGGGCCGAAGCGGTGAGGAACCRGGCCCCCGTTTTGCGGCTGCCCTTTGCCGGCCCTCTTTCCTGAGCCCGCGACGGCCGCCTGGCCCCCTGCGCCCGAGCCTCGCCGAGCCTTGGCGCCGAGGGTGGGCCGCCGGCCCCTCCAGCCCCTCTCCGCGTGTGGCATCTAGAAACGTTTCGGTGCTCCTTCCCCGTAGGAGCCGAGCACCCGCGGGGAGGAGCGCGGTGGCCGGTGCGACCGTGCTCTACGGCCTCGGGCTTTGCTTTCGTGGCAGCACGCGTTGGTCGTCAGTGACAGCTAGCCCCAACGCCTCCGAAGCATCCATGTCCCTCCCGCCCTGCGCAGCAAGCTGCGTTTTGGGGGGAGACACCAACTTTAATTCAGCCGGTACGTTCTGGCGAGCCCGTTTTGGCAGCACGCGCTGGCATTCGGTATTTGGGTGGCGGGGAGGAAGAAAGCATGCAGCGGTAACTTGCTACCGAACACAGCCGTCTTCAGAAATGTGCAGCCAGTCTGTCACTCGCGGTTAATTTTAGGGCTGCGGCAGATGCGCCGCAGCGCGTGGCGCTGCCGCGGCTCGGCTCGACGCGCCGCTCCCCCAGCGGTGCGCGGCCGCCCCGCTCTGCGCTTCCTGCCCCCGCGCGGCTCCGCGGCTCCGGGCAAAGTCCGGYGGCTTTGTTCGCCTCCGGCTTTGCCGGCAGCTTCTGCAAGGCGCCGGACTTTGCACGGGCGCAGCCGAGGCCAAGGGTGAAGGCTTCCCTTGGGCCGACTCCGCTGCGGGAGATGGGAGCCTCGGTCAGCGGGGCAGTGCCAGACCCCAGCGAGAGCAGGAACGTGTTAAATTGCCACCACGGGGTTTTTTTTAGGCAACTCAAAGCCTGTTTTGTTTTGTTCTGTTTGTTGTTTTTAGGCCAAATGCCATCTCTGCCTCAATTTAAGGCATTTCTTTCCCTCCATTGGCATATTTAATACTTATCAGTAACATTGCATAGAACACGCTACAAAGCTGCTTGCTAAAAATGGTAATTATTTGTTAACCTGCCGTTTTGTTATAAGAGGGGAGGGATTTTTTTTTTTTAAGGGCCCTTTTGTGAAAAATTTACTCTTCACAGCTCAGTAGGCAAGTCAATTACGGGCCTTTCTGAGCGGCCGCTCTGCAGCCCGCGCGCGCGAGGTTGCGCCGCGGCGGCGCGGGAGGAGAAGTGTTGCCGCTTCTCTAGGTACACAAAGGCCATTTGAATATCTGTGAAAGGTTACAGCCGCGCTTGAAAAGGTTTGCGTATTGTTGCCCGAAGATGGTGGCCACCGAGCCGTCGGCTTTTTGTCTGAGTGAAACGGGCATCTTGTCGGGGCCGGGCAGATGGTGTTCACCTGCTCCGGACGAACTCGCTCGCCGTCGCCTTTGGGGTGGCGGAATAATAACAGACAGCTGCTAGCAGGAAAATAGGCTTAAGCAAATGCGATATTTTGGCATTCAAATGCTTGGAAGCGCGCGGTGAGAATGGGGGAGCGTCCGCCGTATTTGCATTCGTTTCCCCGCGCTCCCCGCGGCAGGAGATAACGCACGGGAGCGGGATGCTTCCCGCGGCGCGGGTGCCGATCCGCCAGCAGAGCCACCCGGGCGCTTTCGGAGCGCGGCCCTGGCGCCGCTGCCTCTGCCGCTGTTCTTCTCCGCGGCCGCGATCCCAGCGCCTCGGTGCCTCCCGCGGACCTGCTGGCGAAGGCGGTGCGTGGCGAGACGCGCCGGCCGGGGCGGTTTCGCGGCAGCACGTGCTGGCGTACGTGACRCACGCCTCCCTCTTCCCTCCCGGCGCCTCCTTCCTGAAGCATCCGACTCGCAGAACAATGAGCGGGGCCGTTTTCCACGGAGGCCACCTTGTTTCCCACCACGCCACAAAAACAGGCTCCTTGGCGTAACCGCGTAGCGCTCGGGGTGTTAGCTAGGGGTCCTTGAGATTTAGATAAGGGTTAGGCACCAGGCACCTCTGCCTTGCGGTTCCCAGCAAGAAGCAGTAGCTTATTTTATACAATCAGTCCATGTTTGTTTAAGATACCATCGCAAACGGCGACTGTAACTTTATTGATAAGGGCAGCTAGTTGAAATGGGAAGTTGCAAAAAATAAAAAAACATTCCTTCTGCGTGCCCATTCTTAACATGAAATCACGCCTGTGTTTTGGGTGCCTTCGAGGYGCTACGTGGTGTGCTGTCTAGCCTATGTGATTGGCAATATCCTCATTAGCTGTTAGTAAATCCTTCGAACAAGGAAAAACTATGTTTTTAAATGCGTGAAGTGCGATGGTGTGGTGTTTTTAGAAAGCCATGGATTTTTTTTTTCCTTTTAAATTAGATTACCAATTTAAATCTAGCTTCTCTTGTAACCCCTTCCAAAATTTACTTGGCAATTTCAAACTATAACAAGGCAGAAAAAACAGAAGCAGTGATTTGTATAGGCACTGCGAAACAGAAGTCTATCTGCCAAAGCCAACAGCTTCCTGATTTAAAAAAAAAAAAAAAAAAGAATTAAAGCTGTATTGCATGCTTTCAGTTTATTAATGTTTACATAGCATCAGAGCTGCATGGCTCTTAACAAACAAGATACGGTCCCTGTCTTGGAGGGCTTACGATCCAAAGCGTGTCTGTGAAGTAACCTGCCCCAAAGGCTTATTCTTTGCCCCAAAATGATTCTGAAAATGGTGACTGTGCGATTGAAGAGGGGAGGCATTTGTCTGCTTTCACATACCCTAACATGGAGGGTTTTGGGAAAAAAAAAAAAAAAAAGATCTTTAGCAGAGGAGCTGTTTCGTGTCGCTGCCTTGGACGATCGGTTGAATTTGGCAAGGGGCTGGGGACTGTTCAAGGTGTGTTTGGCCTCGCTGCGGCTTTTTCAGCTTATTGCGCCCTCGCGTCTCCGTTGCACCCTCGGATAGGGGTCCCCAGCCTCGACCGTCCCCCCTTACATCTTGAGGCAGCTTCTGCCTGTTTCTTTTCCGCTGTTGCTCCGAGTAGCCCTCCTTCCTCCGCAGCGTCGCCAACGCCTGCGAGCGCGCGGCAGCCGTCTTCCCCGGGGCGCCGGGGCGTGCAGCCCCCTCGCCGCCGCCTTTCGGGACGCCGGGGCCTGTTGCATCGCCTGGTTACCCGCGCCGTCCCTCGGCGGCGGCCCCGGAGAGCAGGCAGCGCCGCGGGAATTGGGGGGTGAAGCAGGGGAGTCGCTCGCCGGCGTCTCCAGYCCGCGCGGAGCCTCGCCTGGCGTCGCCGCGCCGGCGTGGGCTGCTGCGGCCGGCGGGCGCGGGGAGGGAGCTTCCCCCGGCTCCGGCGGCGGGCTCGCGGCCGGGCAGCCTGCCTGCGCTGCCGCTTCGGCCGTGCCTGGCCCCTGCGGCAAACGGGGCCGAGGCGAAGCCCCGGCAGGCACAGCGGGAAGGGAGGGAGGTGAAGAGCGGCGCCCAGGACCAGGGCGGTGGGATGGCGGAGAAGCAGCCGCTCGTTAGCTGGGTTTCTCCTTAATTTGGGCTTTTCAAAGGTAGGTAAATAAGAGAACTCGATTTGGAGAGCTCCTCGCTCAGCTGCAGCTTTCGAGGCGAACATGAAAGGAGATGAAATGCAAGTACATGTGTGTGTCCAGAAGGGAAGCGCGCTGACGAGCATGTGGCTGAGTGACCCCGCGTAATTATAACATGATGGTAGCGGCACATGAAGTGAGAAGCGTTGCAGGGAGTAAACACCCATCTGCTTTAACTCTCACAACTTTGCAGAGAACTCTGGCAAATTACCTCTCCTGGTGGCTTTGTTTAGCGGGGCTTATTTTTTTTCCTTTAAAAAAAAAAAATCTGAAATTGATCTGTGAGCTTTCTGTAGGGCTCGTGTAGGTACACAAGAAACAAATCCAGAGGGAACCGCTAAGTATCTGGTATAAGGGAAGGAAAACAAATTGTTTCCTCCTTTTAGCAGCAGGGAGGTTATCCGCCTGCGTACGGGCAGGGTGGGGAAGCAGAAGTGGGGCTGCCTTGGTTGTCGCGCGACGGAGCAGTCGATAAAGCTSAACGTCACGTGGTGATAGATGAACGGCAGATTAATAGTTCTAAGCAATTGCATTATCTAATGAAAATTTTATATAATTATTTTATATAACTTTTTTGGCAGGTGGACCCTTAAATGGAGAGTATTGATTGCTGGAAAAGAGCCTGGCATGTCTGCTGCTGGGATTATTAGAGGAGAATTTATAGTAATTAATACCTGTGTATTTACATCATTTTCCAGGCTGCTAATTGTGTGAAATCCATTTGAGCTGTTTTGGCAGTGCTGGAGAGTTCATAAACTTTTTTTAATGTTTAGATTGGAAGTTGATTTTGTGCTGAGGTGTTGGGACTCTGCAGAGCTGCCTGTAACTCTTACGCCGCCGGCGGAGGAGAGGGCGGCAGCGTTCCCGTGCGGCGGGCAGGTCCGGCAAGGCTGGACCCTCCCGTTGCACCGGCCCCGGTGGCCTTCACGCTCCCTGGGAGCTCATCTGGAGGGGATGGAAGAGAGAGAGGAACTTAATTTTCTTGATCTCTTCAGCTGCCCCTTAGCAGAGCCTCGGTCCGGCACAGCCCCGAAGGGCAGCCGGGCCGGAGCGGCCTCAGGACCGCCGGGATGCTCCCGCCGAAGCCACGGGCTCCATAAGCAGCTTCCCCACTTGCAACATAGGATGAGAGGCCTGGAGGGCTTGCAGGTTTGGGGGTCTGCAGGACGGGGCAGCTTCAAGTTGCAAGCGTGGCTGTAGGTACRGTATTGTGCCGGCGGCTTTCTGCTTTAGCCCCAGACTGCCGTGGGGAACGCAAATGTTTATTCCCAGAGTTTCGGAGGAAAAGCCTGCGCGCAGGGATTAAAACAAGGAGTTGCTGTGAAGCTTTTCAATAAGGACATTGAAAATACCTTCTTTCACCACCTTTCTGGCCTGTACCAAATCCAGAATTGCAGGAGACCAAAGCAGCTTAACCCTTGCGTTGAATTTTCCGGCTGACCAGCCGTCGGACCGGCGCGGTCGGCGCGTGCGCGTGCGTACGTGAATGCACAGCGATTCTCCGTCGGATAGCTCTCATCTCTAAACACCTCTCGGAGTCAGGGGAAGTGCTAGTTTTTCAAACACTTGGTTGTCAGCAGTTACTAGTAAGCCTTACTTAACTTCCAGGAAGTTTTCCTGTGTAACCCGTCGGTACACACACTTGCATGCAAAAGCAAGCCTATTCTTGTTTAGTCTGTCTTACACCTTTCATTTTTATCCTGCCCCCCCCACCACCTTTTTTTTTTTTTTTCCCCTTTAATTTGGTTGCTGTGAAATTTTGCAGCGCTGCCAAGTTATTTCCTTGGGATATATTTAGATAAAGCAAGATCAGCAGAGAGTGATGTGTGTTTGCGTAAGGATGTTTGTAAATGTTAGCAGTAACACTGTCAGGATTGTGGAGCAGATGTCCGTGAGATGCTACCAAGATCCTTATTTACAAACTTGTAAATGACTGAAGGGGTTTCCTTCCCGGGGATAAGGGGGCCGCCTACTTAAGAGATTAAAATCCTATTGTTTTGTGACTGAAGCTGCTCTGGTGGAGCTGCTGTCTCAGATTATCCTTTACAAGGAGAAAAAGCTCTGTATTAGCTTGAAACACCATTGAACTGTTTTGCCTTTTTTTTTAAAAGCTCAGGCTTCAAATGCGAAAATAATGGCGTTGGTTTTGTTTCCCTTTTTTTTTTTTTTGTGGGGGTGGGGGGGATGTCACCCGGTGTTGCTCGTTCCTGGCTGAGCCATAAACTGCTGCTTTTGTTTCCCAAAAGGGGGTTTCCTTGCTGCGTGGCTCTCGGTGCATTTTAAGCAATCACAAAAGTCTTGTATATATTACAAGTATAATTAAGTTAAACTTGTATTCACCAAAAAGCATCCCTTGCAGCAAAATTCAATGTCCCAAGAGAGTGATATTAATGGCATTTGGGTAGAGCGTATGATTATACTGCAACAATCTTTTCTGAATCTGTTTTGTCTTCTTCTACCAACGCACAAAGCTTTGTCCCAGGCTTTTTTTCTTTCTTTCTTTTTTTTTTTAACCTTCTATCATCCTAAAATAAAGGAAAACCAGTTTGTCTCCTGGAGCCTCAAGCCCAGTGGCTTGCAGTGGAGAAAACATCAGCCTCCAGCTCTGTGCTGAGGTTGTTCTGCAGAGTATCTCAGCTCCCTCTTCTTCCGCAGTTCGGTGGCTGTAGGTATGATGTGCTCTGAAAATAACATTAGTGCCCTGCTGTTAGCAAGTGGTTATGGTTTGTTTGGAGTTAAGGCAGCAAGCCGGTTCTTGGAAGAAGTTCTTCCACCATTTTTTCTCCCATCTCTGCTCTTCATAGAGTTGAAGACTTGGTCTTGAACCTGTTTGAATCAACGCAATGCCAAATAGAAAGGGAAGTTTATTTTCGAACTGTCAGGGATTAGCTGGAGCCGCGTAGGACCAGCAATAGCGACCTGCAGGCACCACTGAAGTTGCTAATCTCTTGCACGTTCTCTTCGTTTGAGAACGTAACTGCAACCTGCACACGCTGGTAGGGTTAGAGTCAAACTAGCCGTATTTAAAGCTTGCATGGAAATCAGCTGCAGTTCTGTGACGGACGGCGTGTGCTGGTGTGCACACAAAGCAGCCCCCGGGTTGGAAGATCCYTTTGTAACGGAGAAGTTTTCTTCTGAAGGTGAAGCTGTTTTTAGCTCGGAGGTTTATTGATGTGGAAATAGAAAGTTGTGAGTAAATTGGGCAACCATTGGTTTTACTGTCCTTTGCAGCTTAATTTTTAAGTGTTCTTCCAAGGAGGCAGCAACCTGTTATGAATCTTTACAGTTGCAAGGTATTAGCACTATATGAGAAACAGTAAAACATCATTACTATTTCGCAGGGAGACTCTTTCCAAGGAGGTTGGTGCCTCATTTGCAAAGGGCTCTTCTTTCTTTCTCCTGTTGCTTCTCACACCTCCTCCCGGTAGGGACTTTTGAAGGTGTCGGCACGATGCGGATATGAAAAACGGCAGAGAAGGCTTTCAAGTGATGTGATTTGCAAACGTGGGGCAGGCTGCGAGGCGCCGCAGCGGGCRATCTGTGCCTGCTGGGAGCGGTTCTCCTGCCCCGCACGTGCACGGACGTGGGGCAGAGCCGCTGCGAACGCGCTGCAGCGCTTAACGTAACGAGTCGCGGTGGCCTCAGGCCGGCCAGCGCACGCTGTCATGTGTGGTGGGCTTAAATTTTCTTTTTTCTTTTTTTGATTGATGCAACACAGATGCTACCACCAACCCAAAGATGGGACTAATGCAGAAAATCATCTGATGTTTAGATCTGTATGAAATGGTCAACATACTGTCATCCTCTGACATTAATCAGATTACTGTGAGGTGTGGGAGTGTTCTATTATTAAATTTAAAACCTCGCTGTATAAGATGAAGGCAGCTTTAATGAGATGAAAAGGCTTAACTGGAGTCCAATTAAATTCAGTATTACCTGTTTATGCGGGCTGCCTAAGTCCTGACCCACGCACTGATTTCTTTCTCGTGCTCCAAAGCCTGTGCTGTAGGCAAAGAAAATAAAAGAAAACAGATCGATCACCAGCGTGTCCTGACCACCTCTGAACACTTGCGCTGGAGATGTGAACTTGTGCCGGGTGGCCCAGGGCCAGGTTTTAAAAAAGGCACATCAAGATGATGCACGTAAAGTGACTACGAACCTGTCAAACGCTGCTTTCTCACTTACGATGACTTTTGGGTAGCGGCTGCCGAGGCAGCGGCCGTCCACCAGCGCTCCATGCTGCTCCCTCGCTCCTCTGGGGCCGCGCGGTGGGAGACACATCGGAAATCCTCCGCTCTGCTCTTCCAGCCCGCGCGTAAAAGCGTTGCAGAGCACAGATTTTGGGGCAAGTGACTACTCGGTGTCTCCAGCAGGAATTAGGCAGGCAAGCCCGGCTCTCCCCATTTTGCAGAGCGTGCCAGGGGAAAAGGCGGGCAGCAGGGATCCCCAGGGGGAGCGGAGCAGCCGGGAGCGGGGTCCAGCAGCCCTCCTCTAACAGCCAGGCTGCTTTCCGTGAGGAAATGCGTTAACTTCATTAAACTCCCTTCACGGTCCGTGGGACACGGGGACACCGGGTCAGGGAGGAAAGGAGGGGAAGGGATGCCACCGCGGTCTGGGAGCACCTTTCGCATTGCGAGAAGAGGAGAGGGAATCGGAGCGGGAGGGAGGTGAGTCTGCACCCTTCGGGGTCCCGGCATGCACCGCTGGGCTTGTGGCACGAGAGGCGGCCGGAGAGGAAAAGGGAAAGAACATCCTGAGCCAAAAGAGCAAATGTTCGGCCATCCTCTTTTTTTTTTCTTTTTTTCTTTCTGTGTTTTCTTTTTTCCCCCCAACATAAGGTCTCCTCTCAGTGCTGTTAAGATCCTTGCTCCTCCCTGTCTCGTTCCCCCAGCCCATCTGCCAGGTTGTGCAGCGAGGCCAGGGCCGCTTGTTCCCGGGATGCTTCCCACGAAGGGGAAGCAGTCCAGCAAGGGGCGAGGACCAGTCAGCTACTGGGCCTCGCATCCCGCTGCTGGGATTCGCCRCTCTGAGGGAGCTTGGGTCCCATTTCTGCAGGAATGGGCTGGAGAGGCGAGGACCCTGCTCCTGAGGGCCTCTCGTGGTGGTGCGACTCATCCATGGTGGGGTACCCAGGGCTCTGGGGGTTTTGTGCTCCTCTGCTGGCTGTCAACATCTTGTCACCAATGTTTTGAGGTTTTAAAATATATATGTGTGTGTTTTTGGTGAAAAACAGCCCCTGGATGTCGGGGTAAGCTCTGCGCTCACCAGAGCAAGTTGGCTGTGTGCACAACTCACAACCGCAGCACCCCGAATGTGTAATAGAGGAATCGGCTCAAATTTAACATAGCATAAATATTGCTGGTACGGACTGGGACCTGTTGGACCTCTCTCCTGCTGGGAGAGGGGAGCGCTCGGGATATCGGCAAGGCAGCCTGGCCTGGCGGGAGCCCTGCGGATCTGTGCAGGGATTGAGAGCAGACGGTGAGGAGCTGATTGCTCTTGCTCAAAGGAGATGTAACCTCCAGCAAATACAGGGAGCTCTTGGTCTGCAGCGYGCTCAGGCCACCTTCGCGCTGGTCCTCGGTAGGCTGGCTCTGCGGGACGGCCCTAAATTTGTCCAGGCGAGAGCTGAAGGTGTTGAAAATGAAGAATCAGTGCGTTATCCAGAGGGTGAACAGTGGCTTGCGTTGAAGCTGCGCTTTGGGAGAGTCGTGGCTCACYAGCTTCCCAACTTTGGCTTCTCAGGGATGGCTCCTTTTTGGCAGGTATTTATTTTCTCTATGAAGTAACCAATTACCCAAGTGACATGACGCTGATGTGGGCTGGGCTGAGACTTTCTGGGGCTATCTTAAGCTACCTAAACGCTGGAAGGCTTATCTCGGGGGTTGTCAGAAACCACAATAGACCCATCGGCAGATGCAAGCYGAGGTGTGCGGAGGTTGAACTACTTAACCAAAGATTACAAGACAAGCGGTGAGCGGGGCTGGAGGGGACCCACGCGGCTCAGCTGAGCCARCGTCCTTACCCCCGCGGTCGCCAGCCCGGCCCGGCCTGGCCGTGGAGCAAGGCTCGGCGCGGGGCGGAGGGCGATCGCGTGCAACGGGGCAGGATTTGGCCCGCGAAACTCTGCTAGGTCTTGCTGGTGACTCATGGAAAGATGCAAAACAGGTCTCGGGTTGAATTTGCCGTTATTTAGGAGGGGCGAAGGGAGGGCGGCAGGAAATCCCTACGGGCTGTCAACAGGGAGGGAATCACCAGAGCCACCACCACCTTCTTTTCTTATCAGATTTTCACATCTAGAAAGATTTTAACTCTGTGTTTTTTAAAAACACCGAGCCCCGGCGGGGTGCGAGCGCCCCCCCTCCTCGCCGCCCGGCCAACAACAGCACGAGGGGAGAGGTTTCCCTGGGGGGCGAGCGGCGCTCCCGCGGAAAGGCTCCCCTCCCGCCGGGGTCGGTGCCGGCCGGACGCCCTCCCGTCGGCCGGCTTCCAGCGCCGGGTGCTGACGCGGCGGCCGGGCTGCGTTGCCGCCCCGCAGGAGCTAGGGCCGGCGAGCGGCCGCTGGCATCGCCCCGCCGGGGCTCGTGGGGGCTCCCGCCGGCGCCGGCGCTCCCGCACGGGCTCTGCTCCCGGCCCTGCCGCCCGCTTCGGAGGACGGCGTCGCGGGCGGGCGCCGTTGTTAGTTTTTGGCAGTGGCACCGGCTCGAATGGCTTCCTCGCGCACGGGAAGGCTGGTGTTTAGTACCGCCGCTTTCCCTGCTGATATGCTGTTCCAGTTAGCAGGGTTTCTGGCAACGCAGCCAAACGGCACATCTTTTTTTCCTGCTTTTTTTTTTTTTTTTCCCCTTTAACCTGATGTCAGTGGGCCTGCATGAGTGGACTCCTACAGATAATTTAAGTATCCGGCTTCTAGCTGTGTTGTTTTGTCCAATTTCTATTGCATTCTGACCTACATCATTCTTTATTTGCAAAGCTATACTTGCAGGCAGCAGTAATAAATCAATTAATGACTCTGATGAATCGTTTAATGGCTGACAAAATAACACTACAGTCAACAGCTTGGATCTCTACAGCAGTACCAGAAGATGCTGGTTGACTCAGGGTAGGGAGACGAAACAGAGACTGTTAGCTCAATTAGTGCAATTAGTGTGCGATTTAAAGGCTTAGACGGCATCTGCTGGCGTACCAAGTTGGTGTGTTAACTGAGTGTCTAGGTTTGGAAGCGAAATGCAGTGATCCAGATTGTCATAATTCTACTTGCTTGCTTCCACTAAAAAAAGAAAAAAAAACCCAACGTATGTGGGAAAGCTATATATATTTCCCACATATATACATATATATATATGCCTCAAGAATTGCGTTTTGTTTCCAGCACAGAACAAATTTACCATCTAATAAAATGCAAATGAGCATGCATACTGGCTGTGCAATAGCTGTCACAAAACTAGCCCCCCTGTAAGGAGGTGAATTATCCAATTCCCACTCAAGTTGAATGCCAGTAATAAACCCAGCCCAGGAGCACGGAGGGATTTGAACAATCCCAGGAATCGCAGAATGATTTTAGGAACTGGATCCGTGACCTTTTCTCTTATTCGTCAAGGTACCGTTTCTGGAAATCGCTTGATGTGCTGTCATCTGGCACAGGTTCCGTGTTGCCACTGGAGCAAAAATGAATTTTGCATGGCAATCAGGAGCCTTATTTAGCTAATAAGCAGATGACTTCCTCCCTCCCTCCCTCCCCGTTCTTGTCCCGCTACCGTGGTGGGTGCTGGTCTGAGCGCGGTGCGCCCTACCTGGGTGCTCGGAGCCACCTGGGCCCGCAGCCTCGGGATGCTCCGGCTCCGCTCTCGCCTGCTCTGGGTTTCAGCACCGGCAGCGATGTGAGTAAGTTACTGTGGCCAGCGAGGTTTTACCACCCAGAAGTGACTGTCAACGTGCATGTAACAAGATGTGATTTGCCTAATACTGCGTGTTTATTGGGGTTGGCAAAGAGCTTTTAACATAACTAGACAAATAAAAACAGCATGTGATTATAATGCGATAATGAACGCGGTGGCACAAAAGCTTTCCCGGTCTTGCACTGTACAAATGCTGCTGGGTTACCTGCTGTCCCTGGCACCACCTCTGCCTTGCTAGTCCGTCTCGTGTCCTGCGGTAGCAGATATTTTCCTGTGTTGCAAAAGGGTAAGGAGGTGCCTTCTGGGGAGCTGCTTTTACAGATCGAACAAAGCGTAAAACACCGCCGAGCTGCCGGACGTTGATTCCCGTCGTCTTTGGCTCTGCCCGCCCGTGCCAAACCCGGGCTGCAGCGGATTCCCCGCCGCGACGCGCCTCCGTCCCGGCAAGCGTCCTCCCAAAAGCAACGCCCGGCGCAGAGCCCCGCGCGGGGCGCAGCCAGGAGGTGCTTCCCGCGGTTCGTCCCTCCGCAGCCCCGGCCCGCGGGTCAGCCCGTCCCTGCCGCAGCGTTTCTTTCCACGCCGGCGTAAAGCGGAAGGGGAGACGGCTGGCGGGACTGCGGAGCAACACCACCGCCTTCGGCTGCCCGGTGTTTATTTTTAGGCCCTTAAATATTTGCCCTGCCTTTTAGCACGTTGGCAGCTGTTAAAGGCGCTTGACGAATTGCCTCCAGTGGCAGAACGTACCCCTCGATCCCGAAAGATCCCTTTCGGGGGATTTCTGTCCCGGGAGCCCGGCCCGTGCCCTGCCGTCACGTGGGGCCGTGCCACATGCACCCGCGCTTTGCGTCTCCTCCGCGCAAGTCTTCCCCGGAACGCTCAGTACCAACAGCTTTCCTGGCACGTTGTTTTCTTCCAAGTCGTAGCTTCTCTCCTCCTAAGCGGCTCTTTAGTCTGCTCTCTGCTTTTCCCCCCACACCTGGAAGCCCCCGTCGAGCTCGGAGAAGTTCGTGGCAAGAGGTCCTCCGCCAAAGAGCCTGCAGTTGAAGTAAACCCGTTGGGTGCAGCCGGCAGAGGGAATGAGCCCTATTTTTCTGGGAACCCGGTGCTGGAAGGCTCTCCGGGTTGGGGCGAAGGCTCTCCGGGTTGGGCGCCGTCCTCTTCCTCGTCCCACAGCCCTCCCAGACGTGAGCCTCGGTGGAAGGCGGCACCTCGATGGTGGAGCCTGACCCTGGCCGAGCGGCTCTCGGCCGTCGCGCAGGGCTGGGTGCACGGCAAGGATTCGGTGGTCCGGGTTTGTCACCGGCGTGCACCCGGTGTCGCTTCGGTGCCTCTTTCACTGAGCGTTCGCCCATGTGAAGCGGTTTTGTCGAACCGCAGCGGCGCATCTGTCGTTTCTCCAAGGCAAAAGGTGCCTTGGTGTTTACCTTAGCGGTGGTGATGGCGAGGAATAAAACGAAATAAAATGTCGTTTTTGCAGCCTTGTAAATCATTCATCGAGGACTGACCAATTTGGCTCCCATCCGACAGTATGCTCAGGGCACTCGTGGGTTTTTAATTATTGAATTCTGCCAAGTGCCACATGTGCAAGGAACTTTAAATATGCGTTTACACTGCAAACGCGTAGGTGAGGTTGGGGGTGTTTATCGTGGAAAAATATTCTGTGGTTTTGTGGAAAAACGTGCATTTGCTTAAAGATTTTCTTTGGCTGCCTTGCTCTCCTTCCTCTGCTTCCTATTGCCGAGGGAAGGTGGTGTGCAACGTACTTTGGTTCAATACAAAGGCTTAAAAGCTGTATCCGTATATCAAACCGAGGGTCTTTTTGCACCCAAAGTGGGGTGAGCTAGTGCGTGATTTTTAGCCACTGTACGGGGCAGTTTTGTTGCCGTGAGTGCTGAACACACCATGCCGATGTTGGTCTAAATTTTGAGTTACCTTCCTTGCACAGGGTCAAACCTGCACTTATAACACCTTTGCTAATCACGGTGTAGTTCTCCCGCAGCGTGTTTGGGCCCTGGAATACCCAGATATGCGAATGGCATTATTCCAAGCTGGTTTGGGATCTGTTTCGCTTTGGGAGATTCCCCAGCAAGGGATTATGGTGTGCTGGAAATCTCTTGAAACCATAAAATATCACCTTGGCAGCTTTATTGCAATGCTTTCCTCCTTTGGAGGGAAGCGTTTTGCGTGATAGAGGGTTTAATAAAGGAAATTCTAAATGGACTTGCTGCAGTTTGGGGCTTGGTCTTATATATTTTTGCATTAAGAACATTCATCTGCTTTGCAGAGAAACTGCAATATGTTCATGGCCTTGGATTAAGATTTGGTTTTACTTTTATAGCTGACCCACTTGGGGGGATGGAGGGAGGGGGAGAACTGGGTTCACTCCCTCTTCTTTCTATTTTTGCTGCTGTCTGAGTATAAAAAGAGCCGGGAATGGGTAGGCTTATTTTTGCTGCCAGGACTTTTTTTTATTAACTGTAGAAACACTCAGATCTGGCTGTTTATCTGGAGAACTCTGCTGCTGATGGCTCCTTCTCGCAGCCCTTTGGTGGGCTGCGCGCAGCCGAGCTCCTCTCCGGCAAGGCAGATGCGGGAGGGCAGAGCCCCTGCCCCGAGGAGTGGGGAGCTCGGGGACAGACCGGGGGTAGCGCAGGAGCCCTTGATGCCCCGTCCAGACCCAGCCAGAGCTTAGGCTGCCCTCAGTGAGAAATACCCTTCTTTTAGGGAAAAACGCACCGCGTAACCCCGAGGAAGGCGTGCGTCAGCAGTCAACATAACCCAGACCTCGGCTTGCAGCGCTTTCTGGCCTAGAAGAATGAGATTCCCAACCAAATTTTGGGATCCCTTCTTGGCAAAGCTTAGGAAAATAATCCTTCGATTTCCAGGCTGGTCAAGACTCGACATACGGGTTTATCTTGTCTGCTCGCATCTCGCTCCGTTTTGGCTCTTGCCCTGTAAATTAGGGTAAACGGCTGGGATTCGCGCGGCCGCTGTTTGGAGCGGGCAGCGCCCTGTGCGCAGGTTTTCAGCGCGGTCAGGATGCCGCAGGCTTTGGGGCTAAAACCAAGCCCGCAGCCGAATCGCGCTGACCCAGTACGCTCGTGGGATTTCTTTTGCGGAGCTGGTGGATGCGAGCAGAGGCAAAGGGCGCTGCTTCGGCTCCGGGTGCCCGAGTTCGTCGCAGAGCATCCGGGAGCGGGCAGGGAGCAGGCGGGAGCGGCAGGTCTGGCTCAAACCCAATTAGCATTGCCCAGGCTCTCTCCAGAGCTGCCCTGGAAAYGCGCGCTTGCTTGTCTGCAGGTAAACGCAAGCACAACTCTTCGGAGGTCTGGGGTTTTTTTTTTTTATTGTATCGCTTCAGGAGCAGAAGTATTATTCCTAACCCAGAAGGGACGTTTTGTCAGCAGCGGTGTTCAGGGAAGATTTCTTTCCTCCTCTCCGGGTAGGAGACTTACATAATGCTGCTTCTTTCTCGGGGCTGCGGCTGCCAATTACGCGGAGCAGCAAGCTGGTTCAGCGCGCGCCGCTCTTCTTTTGACACCGGCGGAACCTGCCGAATTTAAACGAAGATCTGAAGTTTCCTTCCGCAGGTGAAAGGCCGGAGCAGAGCGGCTCGGCCGCCGAGAGCGAAGGCTCGCCTGTCCGCCCGCGCGGCTCTTTACGTYTACCTCCCGCCGTTATAAAAACGGTCGGTTCGCCCAGCCCAGCCGAGAAGGTGCCTTTTGTTTGGCAGCCGGCTCCGGAGCCGCCCTCCGCGCCAGCAAAACCGCTTTTGTCCACCAGCGTAATATTGCAGAGAGGAAGTAAATATTAGCACGGTTGCTAAGTAGGCGCGAGYGCGGTGGCCCGGCGATCTGCCTCCTCCGCGGTCCCTCCGTCGAGCGGACGACCCGGTGCGGGCAGGCGCCTCGCTAACGAACACGAGCCCGCTAACGAGCCCGTAACACGGAGCACCGGGGCCGGGCGAGGGGCCTGAGCGGAGAGGCGCTGCACGGAGGGAGCTGCTGCTTGGCAGTCGTTACGGGAGGCTGTTTGGAAAATAGTAATAAAAGCCTGGCATGCTTGTAAAGCAGGGGAAGCAGCTTCTCAGAGGGCAGAACCAAACAGCGTCGAAACGGCAAGCGCAGGGGGGTAGGGAGCGAAGGGGAGCTTTTAAGAAGCCTGCAAATGGCTCGTGCCTGAAATGACATGTCAGATGAGAGACCGGGATGGATTAACAAGGCTGCATGTCTGTTGAAATAAATAAATAAGCCGCGGTGTGATCCCCAGTTTTCGCACGGCCATCTTCTCCCTGGGCGAGCTGCAATTTGAGCTCAGCCTGTTTGTTAATGGCTAACGTAAACTGTGTTGCCAGAAGCGCGCCGGCCTCGCGGGGAGCKCTGCCGCGTGAGCAAGGGAGCGAGCGAGCGTGGGTGCTGGGTCACTTGGAAACCCGGAGCAAGCGGGAAAGAAATAGGAAAGCGGGCGCGCGAGCTTCGGCTCCGGCCGGGCCAGCAAAACGGCGAGAGCAGAGGCTGGTGCCCCGCTGGCTCCGAGCATCCTTTGCTCGCTTCCGCGCTCCTGCGAAGCGCTGCGGGGTCGTGGCGGTACCGTGCTCGTTGACTCAGTGCGGTGCGGCGAGGAGAGACGGCCTTTTTCTTCACTCCGCCTCAAAACCAACGTGTTTGTCCTGGTTTTGTTCCCCGCAGAGCGCAGCTGCCGCCCCGAGTCCCGTGCTTGGAAACATTCCCCCGAACGACGGGATGCCCGGGGGCCCCATCCCGCCGGGTTTCTTCCAGGTAGGCTGCCGCTTCTCCTGGTGCCGCTGGTGCTAGGGCGCACGCGTTTCCTTACGCTCTCCATGTCAGCACTGTGATTTTCCAAGGGGATCCTAGCCTAGTACTGTGCCAACATAGATGACCTGTGTATAAATAACCAATACTCTGCTGCTCTTCCACGTTTACTTTCTGTTTTTTGTGGCCTTACAGCAAGTTTATTTGTTGCTCGAAGAGGTTATTTGGTATTTACAATTGATGTTTTTCCAGAGCTGCTTGTTTTGTGTTTGGGTTGAGATTGTATTTGTTCTTTGGTCATAACAGACATGCATAATTGAAAACATTCTGGATTTTGATTCCTGAAACTTTTTCCCCCTCTGGTTAACCACTTGATTTTTTCCAAATGCAATCACTGAAAGCATTAACAAATGCTGGCTTAAGCTACGGCTACAGGCAGAAGCGGATTCAATGCAAGTCCAAATCACTGAACGCCATYGAGGCACCTTGTAAGAAAATACCTAGCAAAATTCCTAAAGTTTCCTTATTCGTTCGTTCTCCCACATTAAGCTCTGATTAAAGACGAGGTAAAGTATGTTTTGAGTGATGCTCACGAAGAGGATTTTAGCAAGCACTTGGAAAAGACGTTTTCAAAACTTTTAATCTGTTTGKTTTTTTTTATTTCTTTTTGTATGTCACAACTGTGCACTAGTTTGTAGCAATGTAAACTGTTAGTGCATCAAAATCTTATTTCTTGAGGAATAAGCACTTGTTCATGTAACAATTGAATGTTCARTGTAACAGTTGAAAAGTATTTGCAAGCTGCTTTTTTATCTGGGCTTGTGATTTGGATATGGGAGAAATTCTTGGGCAGTAGACAGGCGAACTTGATAAACTGCTTGTGATTTATTATGGCGATATCTTAGTGCAATCACAATTTGTGTGTGTATGGGAGTTAGGGAAGAGGGAAGGAGGTTTTTTTCCTCTTTTTAGAGAGATCCCATTTCCTGAACATGCTTATGACAAAATAAGACTATCCGATATTGATTGGTAACCCTAAAACAGGCTAATCTTGTAGCGGTGCTCTGCGACACGGGCTGAAGTGAACAGAAGAGATGCTATCTCGCAGGTCATAGCTGCTGCCAGCAATTCAAGTGCCAAGTTGCTACTTCCAAAAAGCGTGTTTCCAAAATCCTGATCTCATCCTGGTGCAGAGGGGACTGTCCTTTCAGGCGTCCCCGCAGGTCTGGGAGAGTCAAGGAACTAGCTAAAAGTTAGAGGTAGACTTCAAAATTAGGGGTTGGATTTAACGGAGAGGGGAAGATGAAGGGGAGGAATGGCGTTTGTGAGCGCTGCCAGCCGTGCCCCACACGCGCTATGGATGCTTGATGCTTCCCGTGGGCAGGCTCCAAGGTTGCCCCCTTCTCCTTTCTGGCTTTTCTTAGCGTTTTTTGCGCTGGGGCTCTGATTCAGGAACAGAGAGCCCATCCCAGCTTTTTGCCTCTCGTGCAGCCGGGCTGCAAGCTGGGTTCGCCCAGGGCTCCCCTGCCGTGACTTGGGTTGCGGGAAGGTGGGCTCGAAAGCAGCCTCTGTTTCTTATGAGCTTTGGTGTGGGCTGCCTGAAACCTCAGCAGAAACAAGGGGCCGTGCACGCGTCGTGTACCCGGTCCTTGCCGCTCTGGTGGTGCCGAGTGGAGATGCTGCCTCTTTGGAGCTGGAGGAGGGTGCCCGCCTGGCCGTGGCTCGGGTGAGGAGGAGGGAAGGGTGCCCGTGCACATGGGGAGGGGGCATGTGGCTTGCACATGGCATCTCAAGAGATTGCCTTTCCTGAAAGCCCTCCAACATCTGTTTTTCCCTTCCCTACTCGGGGGTAGAGGGGAGGAGGGGAGAAGTGAAGTCCCACCTTTTACACAGTCTGAACATCACCCCCAGGATTTATTGTAGGCGCTCAGCTCGTTCCAGCTTCAGGACGGGCTCGAGACGAGCTCTGGCTGAGGTGTGTTGGAGGCTCTGTGCTGAGCCGTTTGCAGCTCGAGGTTCATTTCTTATCTCTGTAGGAAATTAAAGCGCTGAACTTAAGAGGGCAAAACCAAAAAGGTCACAGGAAATGCAAAGGATTGAAACAGTTACGGTTCTTCTCCCTGACCCTTAATGTGCCAGCCGTGGGACTGGACGAGGTTTCCGGCCGTAACGGGAATGCAGCGTGACCCAGTTCAGTTGGCCTCCCGCGCTGGGAGCCCGGAGAGTGGAGAGAGGATCGGGAGTTTGTGTCTCGTTCTGGCAATGCCATGCTGGCAGGCAGGCCTAAAACAGACCCAGGCATTGAGGCATGGGCACATCATTTTAGAGAAGGCTTTGGAAGTGGAAAAGGCCTGGTACCTGGGGGCAGAGCCTGTCCTGCGGTGTGCTGGCAACGTAGGGGAGCATCAAAGCGGGAGCTGTGAAGGGAGTGGTCCAACACAGCTCAGGTTGCTTCAGCGCCTGCTGCCGAAATCCTGAATTGCCACCTTTGGAGGTGCAAGTTCTGCAGGTTCAGATGTGCAACCCTGTTTGGCAAGGGGGAGAAAATGATATGGGCCATTCTTGGGAGTTGGTGGCCCCAAAAAAGCAAGAAATTGCTTGGAAGAGAAGTGGCTTGCTGGGAAGGGGAGAGGAGTGGAGCCCGCAGTGCCCCGTCTGCAGGCTGCCCGGTTGCGTGGAGAGTCTGCTCCTTCTCTTGGAGCTCAGCAGCAACCTTCAGGCTCGGGGCCAGAGGGAAATGCAGGCTTCAGAGTCTCTCCCAAAACCTTGTGCTTGATAGGAAAGGACAGGCCCTGGGCACCCTTCAGTTGTCTGAGCACGACATGGTGCCAGCAAACTGCAGCGGTTGGCGTGAGCCTGTACTCGGGACAAAAGGTTGCCCTGTTCACAGCTAGCGTGAGTAGATGCTTTTATTTAAATCTCCTTCTTTGTTCCTCTAAAATGAGCAAACAAACCCGTTGCTCGTCCTCCTAAAGGTCATCAAAGTCRTTTCTGCTTTTGTTTTGAAAGCCAAATTGATGCCCATTTGCAGATACCTCAGATGGATCTCTTCTGCTCCAGCAATGGGGAAGGGGGTTTACCAGGGAAATGTAGGTTATTTTACAGAAGGTAAAATAAAAGCTATTAATAGAAGTGTAAGACCTTCCTAATACCAAATAAATGGGGCGTAGGAGGTGGAGGAATGAGTGTGCGCACACCCAATAATCAGACACCCTCTGTGGCTGTGCCTTTTCTCCCAAATGTGAACTCGCTGCGTAGCTCTGTAACACTCTCTCTGATGAAATGGAAAGTTGAACATAAATCAATGTCTGTGGCTGTGTTAGCTATGCATCAGCAGTTAGTGCGCGAGATGCACCAAAACAAAGCGCCGGCTGGTCGGTGTTCCTACACTGCCCCCTAATGCAGAGAAGCCTCGGGAGCTGGGGAGGACGGTGGGATTTCTGAGTTTGGGGGGGCTTCCATTTGCCTCCATGCCCTTCAGAAGAAACACGTCCATTTACTAGGTCACAGTTACCCTCTCGGCGAGATGGAGACGAAGCTGGCGGCGGGAGGCCACAGCGCTGCTTTGCTCTCCCAAGGTGGTTTTCAGGCTCCCATTTTAGCGTCTGTTGGTCACGCCATGGATGCCTTGCTAGTGCTTCTTGAGCCGTTTAGTTCGCTCTATTGAAGTGGCTTCTTTCTTCGTTGTGCAGAGCATTTTCCAACAAGGAACATAAGTAAACAGAGCCAGTGCAGGCATTTTACCATTAGTTTTATTTCATGTGAGGTTTAGGGATACACATCTGTCCTGACTCTGTAATAAGCTGAGCATTGCTCTCACTTGCTCATGGGCTCCCAGCCAGGGGTAGCCGGGCTGCTCTTGCCCCTCCGGTGCTGTTGAGCCACCAAGGTCTCGTCCAAGGACTGCTGCAGGATGCCACGCTCACCAGCTGCAGCTCTCTCCATCAACCCGCCCCGTAGGGAGGAACGGCTCTGGCAGATGAGCACATTTTCAATCACGCGTTGGAGTGGCATCTCAGCGTTGGCCTGCCCTTCATCCAGCCTGCTGCCATCGCCCTCCCTGCCCATCCTGTCTCCCAGCCTGGAGTTGTAGGAGATCAGCAGGCATCCCCAGAAAGGTGTCTTTGAACAGACCAGTAAGGTTATCCACAGATAATGAAGATGGCAAAGTCAGGGAAATGGGAAGGATCCCATTTCTTTCTGCTCCCCCCTCAGAGGCCACCATTTTCCCCCGTTAGTCTCGCTGTGCTCGGTTTTTCTGTTGGAATTGCAGCTTCAGGTGAGGCAGAAATCTTTGCAATCTGATGTTATTCACATGAGATTTGCTGCTGCTCTGTAGACTCCTAATTTTAGCAGAAGCTCTGTGGCCGCTGCTAGCCTTGTCTAGTCCCTTCTGCTGCTTCTGTGAACCAGTTTCTGGGAGACGGCTCAAGAACTGCAAGACAAACTTCCCTTTCTCTGAGCCAAAGGGAACTTCACAAAAATCCCAGGAAGCAAATATAAATGCCAAGATGTATCCGATTTGCTCTCTGTGTTGCAAATACAATAGATGCCTTCCCAGAGCCCGCTGGAACAGGCGGGATGTGTTTGAGCTGTGGAGATTGCCGAAGCAGGGCACACGGTTCAGATCTCTAATGGTTCCTCTTGGGGATATCTTGATTTGAAATTCTCTCAAGTAATCTCTTTAGCCGTCGTTCAGCCAGCTTCCTGAGGAGTGTCCCCCATCGTGAGATGTGCTCTTTCCTCCAGCCGTTTCCACGTTTCCCCTCCCTGGGAAGGGTAATGTAACTCTTCTCCAGGGAGCGCTGGACTAAAAGATCAGAGTCTGCATTACTTCCCAGCTGTTCGCGACGAAAGCTGGCTTTGCGAGAAAAGGAGCGTGTTGTCCATCTCTGTTTCTTTTGGGAATAGTGCTCTCAACACAGCTTCCAGGGAAGGGATTTGCTACTAGAGAAAAGATTTACGAAACAGAAAGGTACGATTTAGAGCTTTTTGTAGCTGCTTCTCTTCCTCTGGAGACAGAGGTTCGGGGTTTATAGGGTTCTCTTCTGGCTGTGGGTAGTCCCATTTTCAAAGGTGGACCCTACAGCTCCTAAAAATGAGCTACCTTSCCTGAACACAAAGGCATTTGAACAGCGTCGCTGTTGACAGCTCTTTGTCTGTTCTAGGAAATGAAAAGCAACAGAAGCATGTACAGAGCTCRGTACTGGAGGCCAGCACAGTTTTCCTTCTCTCATGACACCTGAAGCCGTTTTTTTCCAGCTGAGGTGCATCCAGCAGTCCACAGGAGATGGCCAAAGGCAGGGCACGCTCACCACGTAAATGTGTTAGCAAGGAAAGCAGCCAGGAGAGCAGCAAACTACTGTGTGCGCAGCGTTAGGCAGTGTCAGTGAATCCAGCAGCTCTTCAATATTTACACCAAACCAGCCAACCCTGGGGGACGACAGCCTAGTTGTTTTGGAGAGAGATGAGTCACCTTCTACTGAACTGGGCAGAAAATCATTACTTTGACCCAAGCGAGTGATGTGGCGGAAGAGCATGATTTGCTCTAGGACAGGCTGCTGGCTTTTCCTGGGGGAGCGAGCAGCGCGCGCGTTTGGAAGTGGACTGCAGATTAATAGTGTGGATGAGCCTGCGGTGCCTGTTTGCAGGGGTCAGGCAGGACCAACCAGCCCAGTCCCTCAGTGGGCTTGTTTTGGAGCTGGTTTGTGAGCTTCGTATTTCCCCTGTAGCACAAACCCTGTAAGAGTGGGTGGAAGCTAGAGCCAGACTGATCTCGAAGGGCTGGTTACACCACTCCTAATGCTATAAGCTTTTCTAGCCCTGCTGGGTTTTCTGTTATAGTGCAAGGCATGTGCTCTACAAGTTTTGAAGGAACATGGCTTATGAAAGAGAAGAAGGCTGAAGGAAAGAAAAAGCAAGTGTCAGAGAAAGTTTCTCTGGAAGTTTAGTAGGATGCCCAAAGCTTTTGTAACGAATGTCTGGAGCATATGGTGGGATTTGCAGTCAACTTTCTCTCGGGCGCTCCATCCAGATGGAGGTGACTGTTCTTGGCTTCAGCTGACATGGGTTTGTTTCCTGAAGAGCTGTGTTTAACATATTCCTTAAAATCAGAATTCTGCACTTGGAAGCCCCAGATGCAAGAGAGGCAGATCTCCTGCCCACGTCTCCCTTAGTAGGTCTTCTGGGGAATTTGGCCAGCGTTAACGTTTCRTTACTTTCTCCGAGAAAGATGCAGTTGGGTCTTCACCCAGCACCTTCTGCCTTCCTGGCGTTGTTGGCCTCCCTCGCAGTCAGCGTGCCCGCCAGCCAGTTGGTTTGCTGCGGAGAGTCCCAGCACACGACATGGCCAGGGAAGGCCGGGGCAGGGTGGGCTTTCCTGCTGTCACCCCTTCCAAAGGCCAAGTCCGTTATAATCAGATGACCCTTCCTCTATGCTCTTCTGCCACCACTGTTCTGGTGGGGTTCTAGGCAGTGCCTGTTGCATAATAAAACTGAAACCATATCTGATATAGAAACGGTTTTGGGCTTTGGTGGTAGACTTGGGTGCGTTGCAGCAGCTCAAAGAGGCTTTGAGGGTCAGACTTCAGGAAGGGCTGCTCTGTGGGGCAGGGAATTTCTTCTAGGAAAGTGAAACTTGTAGTCTGTGAACCAAAGCCTGGCAGAAGTCTGCAAGTGGTGTCCTCCAGCAAGCTCAGAGCCGCCTGGATTTAGGTTATTAACCTGGGGATGTGCCAGTTGGTTGTAGAGCTCTTCAAGCACTAAGTGCCCATTAAGTTTCTTACTGGATCCTCAAATTATTGCGGGCCGGTGATTTTTAGCAGGCGTTGTTGCGAGGCTGCCAGAAAGCGAGGACACTAGCTGGTGGGTACCAGCTCGCTTGTGCCCTGCGAGATGTGAGCAGCCCTGCCGGGATCTCCCCGTGTGCCCCTGGATTGAGCAGTGTGGAGGCTATGACAGCGGAAGGTGAGAGCGGAGCCATTTTTACGTTGTTTTTCTTTAAACTCGTGGAGCACACAAGTTTTAGCTCCAAAACCCTTCCGAGGGCTGGAACAACGGTTTGGTTAGCAGGACTGGACATGGGCTGCGGAGGTGGAGGAGCCAGGCAGGCGCCCCGGGGACTCCGCTTAAGATGGTATGGGGGTCACACGTGGAGATGTGGCCAGGCTATCGGCCGCGGCCGCCTGAGCACGCGAGGTGGACGGCCTCGTCTGTATTGCAAACCTTCCCGTGTTCAGGGAGTGTTTTTTAAAAGACCTTAATGCAGTCCTGCTAAGGAGAGTTTTGTCACAGTGATGCTGTGGTGGGTTCTTTAAAACAGATTTTCTTGTGTCCGTTAGTGACCACGGGTAAAATTTTCCAAAGAGGCATTAAGGACCCAAGTCACATTTTCAGAAGTGACTTAGAAGATGATTTAGTAGTAGGTGAGAAGCATGTTAAACGCACCAGCTCTGCTGCCTTTGTAGAGGATTAGTGCCTCGCTTTTGCTCTTAAATCAGCCGAGGTGCCCCAGCCAGGCACCCCGCAGAGGACGCGTGCCCCTTTTACTCTCTGAGGGCAATTAAATTAAAAAATTAAAAATTAATTAATCTTTACTTAATGTTCATTTAATTTATCTTGGTACGTTCTAACGCTGAAACCGGTAGGCAGAGAGAGACAGCTTTTAACATGCAAGACACTTTTCTGTTGCTACCTCTGAATTGTTGGTGTCTTGTTGCGTTGATGCTTTGCCTCCTTATACCAGTCTTCATTGTTCTGCCACCCCCAGAGGTACTTGAAAATGTTTTTAAATATCAAAACTCCACCATTAGCTGAAAGTATGTAGCCCATAAAACATGACCCATTTGTGGTGAATTACTCTTGAAACATAAATTGACACATGCAGAACTATGATCGCTAGTGCAATTTTCCATGTTTAATATTTTACAAGAACTTTGAGAAGTTGAGCTCATGAAAGACAGAGTGGAAATAATCTGATCACATGGAAACTCCGGTTATAAAGCAGCAGCAGCAGCAGCAAACTTCTGTCATCTAATAGTCCAAATTTGTCTTTTAAAGTCCCTGTAGTAAAGAGGAAAAAAATTAAATAGAGATGAGGTTGACAGGTGGGCTGGAAAACCTAGAGCTATCTGAAACAATTTCTTCTAGTGCTGCTTTAGATGTTTTGGTTTGGGGTTTTTTTTGAGGTAGCCAAAAGAAGGTAAAGAATAACCTTCCATGTAACGCATTAAACCAAAGCTTGCCAAAGCGGGGGGAAAGCTGATGTGAACAGGCGTCTCCAACGTTTCCTAGCACTGCTTCTCCATCAAAGGCGTTTCTAGTTGACGTGGTCCGAGGAAACGGGGAGTTAGCATAAATGCGTACGGGGCTGTCTGCTTGGGTCTGCAAAGAGCCTGAAACCACAGCTCCAGCCTGTAAACTTGCCTCCTAAGATAAATGCTTAAGTGTTAAGTGGGCAGGCGCTCGCAGCTGAAAGGCAGCTCTCGGTCGTGTAACCTCGGCAAATATTTACGGAGGTAGCAGCATCCAGAGGCTCTGCGTGTCTGACCGAGAAGTACRTCGTGCATCTGAAGCGGGGCCGTGGCCACGCAGAGGGCCGTGCCGCCGCGGCGGGTTTCTCCCCCGCACCATGGCTTTAGTGGCCCCAGGGTGGCAGGCAGGAAGTCGCGAACGTTTCGGATGCTTCTTGTTGCTGTTTTGAAAAAGAAGAAAACAAAACCACCGTTGCGGCTCCTCCCCTGCTGCGCTGCGAGTTGAGGGAGCGCGCAGCCTTCGCCGAGATGTTTGCACAAACTCTCCAGCTGCAGTTGCATTAGCCAGAAGTAGCTGTCGGGAGCATTACTACGGCGGGGTAGCGCGACCACGAGGAGCCTGTTTACTGCCCTGTGCCGCTTGCCAGCAAAATGCTTCACAAAGTCTTGAGTTTCCTGGGAGCGCGTTACTATTCCTCGCGTGCTCGCAGCTTGCACAAGGCCGTTACTGTCTGCGCTGTCGGGGAAGTCGAGAGGGTGGGGGCGGCCTGGAGTTTCTTGGCCAGGAATCAATTAACCACTGCTGCTCTTTGCACTCCGCTGTATTTTGGCAAACTGTGAACAGTCGGGGGATTAAGCGCGTCGTACGAGGGGAGCGAGCGAGGGTGTGCTTGGAAGCGTGCAGGGAGGATGCGATCCAAGACCGCTTTCCCTCCTCCACTCCCCTCCCCGTGAAGGAACTGGGAGACGTGAACTGCCATAAACCGCTTGCTGATCGGTCTTAAATGCTCAAATTGATCTCCTCTTGCCTTTAATTAATGCTAGCGGCTTAGGGAAAGAAGTTTTCTGCATGCTCCCGGTGAGGACAGGGATCTACCCCGCTAAGCGTGCTGGAGGCGAGGGCAGGAACGCATCCCCCGTCATGCGTTTGAGGAGCACAAACATCTGATGCTCTCAAGATCTAATTGCTGTATGCTGCGGGGGGCGGGTGGTCCCTCCAGTTAAAATGCTGGTGTTTCCTTTATGGACGCTTTTATTCCAATTTCTCTAAAATAAACAAACGCTGCTTGCTTCGAAGGCTTTAACTGCAGCTCCAAAATCCCACCTCCCAGTCCAGCCGAGGGGCACGCGGGCGGGAACGTCTCCAGCGCCTGCAAYGTGTGCTCACCCTACCCGCTCGCCCGTGGCCTATGGAGCCCAGCTCTCCTCCGAACCCGAGCCCGGCTCCGGGGCAGGGGGAGGATGTCGGCGATCCCGCGTGACTCGCACGCTACAAACTGCAGCAACATGTACGCTAACTAGAGAGAGGCTTCTTGAAATCAAAATTCAAAGTCGCCCACCTGGGGTGGTTTGTTTAACTCCCCCAAGGATGTGCTTGGTTTGGGAGGGAGGTGGCTGGGTTGGTACTTGGAAAAAATCGTCCTTGCTCCCTTCCTCCCGGCCGCTGCCGCTAACAGCGGCGCGCTGCGCTTCGGCGGCGGAGTCGAAATCTCTCTGAGCGAGAGGCGCTGTCTGTAGCAGGGACCTGCTGCCTCGCCGTCGGCCACAGGTGCACCGAATTTAGCCATTCACGGGGAGCATGGTCTGTGTCCAGGCGCAGAGAAGAATGACCCCGTGCAGAGGAAGAATTTGGGGGCTCAAAGCGCATGTTTTGCAGGACCTTTCTCCTTGTGGGTTGGTGGCACTGGAGGACCCTTGGAGAGTCCTGGCTTGCCCTTCCCGCTTTGTTGCGCTGCTCGTTCGTCCTTGCCCCTCTTCCCTGSCCCAAAGCCCGTAGCTGCAGTGCGCAGAAAGGACCTTGTTGGTAGGCAGAGCCTTGTTCACCCCTTCTGGGCTCAGCGCTTCTCTTGCGTGTTAAAAACGRCGGGATCTGGGCTCTGGTTCTCTCTCTCAGCACAGGTGGTGGGTGACGGCTGCCGCTGGCTGACGAGGCAGAGGCGTTGGAAGCAAAACGAGCTGGGTGTCCGGCACGAGGTCGGGGACGCCCCGCCGGCCTCTGCGGGAAGGCTGCCCGGCTCGCGGCGGCTCCCTTCCCGCGGATCCGGCTTGGCACGTGCCAAGGGACRTGGAGGGAGAGGGTGATTGGACTGGCAAAGACTCCAGCAGGAGAGATGTCCCGGGACTTAAAAAGAGGCGTTTTTGCTTCTCCGGCCGGGTTGCGCAGGGGACGTGGAAGCGTCGTGGTCTCTTTGTGCCGAGGTTTGCACGTCCGGAGGAGCAGGGGCTGCTCTTGTTCGCCTCTTCGGAAAAGAGGCGGTGGAGCAAGTTGTGCAAATGGCGTGACTTCATTGCCATGACCACTTAAACTGTAGCTGGAAGACTGGCAGGAGGCTGTTTGTTTAAATCTGTTTGGCTACATCACTCTGCGTAACAGTTCAGGGGGAAAAAAAAAAAATCCTCTTACTTTATTTACATTGCACTCAAGTTTCCGTAGTACAAAAGATTTGCAGGTGCAAATATGTCCTGCCTTCATTAACTTCCCCTCCCTTTTTAATTTATGTGATTTCAATTTTCCTTCCCTGTACTGTTAATTAGGGGACCCTCTAATCAGTACCATTATCACAGTGGTATTCATGTTTAGGAAAGCTGCTAAACAAATGCTTGCAAAATTGCTAAATGGCTAATTAATGTCTGTTAATTAAGAAAATTGCTCATGGTAACAAACCATGCCATTGCTGGCAGCAGCTAGAAGGCGAACACTTGTTGAAATTAGTAACGAGGCAGGTATAGAACATCTGCTCCCGAGCCTTTTCCTGGAGCGTGCCACTGCTTCGCATAACATACTTACAAAGCTTATTTGCTTTCTGTACCAATTACGCATTCTTCGACTCGAAAATACTTTTTTTTCCTTGTGTTAACATGCACCAGTCCATTCTTGCACCGAGCTCGCAGTTTTTCCAAGCAAACTTTCATTTTGTGCTTTAAAGGAGGGGGGAAAAGAACCAAAAAGTGGGCGTTCAACCCCAAAATGTCAGAAACTACTGCATTGCAGTGTTCAAAACCTCCATGAGCTAATCTTCCTTTTTTCCCCCAGACGTCTTTAGTATCGCTTTCCTCAAAAGGTATTTTACTTGCACCATTAGGTAATTCATCTTGGGGAAGGCTATTGCATCCTTAAAGGGTAACCGTACAGCCCTGCATGTACAAGCGGCTGGGTTGTGCCGTCCGCGTCTCGGAGCCAACCTAGGCGTCAGGTTCAAAAYGCCCGGCACGAGCGTGGCACCTGCTCCTAATCCCGTTTTCAGCCTTTGCCCTAGCTTTACGGTCTCGAGTAAACCGTGGGCCCTCAGGTCCAAAAGGAAGCCCTGGAAGGTGTTTCCTGCCTTCAGGAAAACGTGGGAGGAGAGAGGAAAACATTATTTTTGGTTTGGGGGTTTTTCTGTTTTCCCCAACCTCTCTGATGCTCTCCTGCGTATTTTTCTTTCTCGCTGCACGCCCTTGCAAAGTGTATCCCTGTGTGTTTATCATTGCCGACTTGGTTGAATTGCTGAACCGTTTACTGTAATGTGGCTGCTGTACTTTGACAGATGTTCTGATTTTTTTCTTTTTTTTTGCCTATATCATTATTCACTGTTTAGTTACAAAATGAACAGAAACTCAACGAAAAGGAGGAAAAAAAAAAACCAAACCAAACCAAACCAAAAAAACAAAACCTTGCGAACTGGCTTCCCAACAAAACAGCTCCACCAGCGAATCCTTTTTTTAGCTCTTTCTGCGCTTTCATGTGCTAATCTATAACCTCCTTCTACTGTCTGACCTCACAGGGACCGCCTGGTTCACAGCCCTCGCCACACGCACAGCCTCCACCTCACAATCCTAACAGCATGATGGGACCCCACAGTCAGGTAAAGACCCTAGCGGTGTGTAGGGCTGTGCACTCGATTTTGCTGGGTTTTTCCTGTAAGCATGTCGGGAGCGGCTCCCCGCGGCGGGAAACGGCCAGAGCCTTCCCGGGCGCCGGGGAAGCCGGGCTGCTTCCCGCTGCCGGCGATCCCCGTCTCCTCCATATATTTTTTTTTTCCTTTTTTTTTTTTCTCTTGTTGTCACCCCAGCTCCGATATGAAATGTTGGGTTCTTCCCAGTTTTTGTATGTGCAGTTGACAATGGACTGAGAAGTCAGTCGTGGGTATCAGACAACTTTACCTTCCCGAGGTAGCCTCCAAAGTTTAACTTGATTTGGGTTTTTTAAGCTTCTGTTAGTAGCAGCAACTGTAAAAAGTAACTTAAGTGTTTCCTCTTTTTTTGGTACTTAGCATTGGGGATTTTTTTTGTGCGTGTCTGTATGTGCTTATTTGCCACTTTTTTTTATTATTATTTATTAAAACTCGGACAGTATCTAATGTTCAGGGTTTCCCGTACGCTAATTTTAACAGCTTTGTGCAGTGTTGTCGAAGTATGTCAGACGGTCTCTCAAACAGTAATAAATCTACGGAAAACGTTAAAAAACGGACTCCGAACACTTTTTCTTTTTTTTTTTTCTTTTTTTTTTTTGTCTTCGAACTTACCTTTTTAAAAAGGAATTTCTGCAGACCAATGTGTAAAGTGTAACCGGCCTTTGTGTGGAACGCGCTGTCTCCTTGCAGCTTGTCGCTGAACCTAATTTTGTGTAATTGCAGCCTTTCATGTCGCCGCGCTACGCAGGAGGTCCCCGGCCCCCCATCAGAATGGGAAACCAGGTACTGCTCTCCCTTCCCGCTAACGGGCGGTTCGGCTYGGTGGGCGCCCTTTGGCTTTTTCTGCTGCTTGGCGGAGAGAAGCGAGGAGGGAACCAGACGGGCTAGCGAGGCCTGGGAGCGCTTCCCGCGTTTGGTTGAGAGG
>NW_020450982.1:64593-88156 GCF_003343035.1 Apteryx rowi
CAGCCGCACGCGGGGAGTAGGTGTCAGTCCAGCGCACGGCACGTTTCCTTCCCGCGCGTCGAGCTCCCGGCTTGGGCGGCGCGGCGCTGCCTTCCCTCCGCGCGCTCCTTCCGCTTTGTCCCACCCGGGCGCCGCGGCTGCGGCCCGTGGGAAGCCCGTCCTGCTGTGCCGGGCTGACCCGCACCATCGCGCACCGTATACGTGTGCCCTGGGATCGCAGGAAATTAAAGTGACGGAGATAATCCTGCCGCTGGGGTCACCCAGCGCTGAGATCAGCTGCAGGGTCGAGTGGGGCAGGTCGCTTCCGAATTTTTGGGGTTAGGTTTATCCTCTTATCCCGGCTTAAACAGTAACAGTTTGTCGGTGCCGCTGTGAACCCGGAGCTCCAGCCCATACGCTAAGACCGTYGTGTTGAGTTTAGTCATTTATCAGGTTTAAAACCATAGTGTGCAGATCTGGGTGGTAATAACCTAATCAAAGGTTTCCTCTAATTTGTTTTTAACAAAAAGTAACAGGTAATTCATTTTAGAAACAAAGTACTTTGGGAAGATTACCTTGGGAGCTTGTTTTCGGCTGATACTTCTTACAAGTAAAGCTGTTATTCTTATATAACTCTTATTGCTAGAAACAGCACTGGTGAGGCAGCAGAACAGGCAGCGGGTGCGATCGAGCAGCTTTCTCAATGCTACCGTGTGCTGGGCTTGAGACCTAAGTCACTGGCAGCGGCAAATGTGCACCTGGGGGTGACGCTCAGGCAGCTGAGGCTTAACCGTCCCGCCGTAAGGACACTCGTACGTCCGAGAAGTCAGTCCGAGTCGGTCGGGGCGGGAAAGCCACAGGGTCACTGAAARCACTGGCTCTGCTCGCGCGGGAAGGGGGGACGGTGGTGCCCCCGCGCTGGTCCCCCGCGGCTCCCCGGCTTGCAGAGCTTTGCCGGCGGCGCGGAGCGCGGCCCGGTGCCGGGCACGGGGAGGAGGCGAAGGCCCGCGCTGGGCGAGGTCTGCTGCGCGCAGCTGCAGGAAGCGGGCGGGCAAACACCTTGACGTTTCTCCTTGGAAAGCTGCCTTAGGTGCAAGCTGCTGTACCCAGATTGAGCAGCTTAAGGGAGTGGGCACCAAACAAGGTAGGAAAAGCCAGTGGTTTTAGATCACTGTTTGTCCTGCTCTGTTTGGGTTGCCGTTGCCATTAATACGGCTGTTTATAGCTTTAAAGARACGTTGAGTCATGTTCAAGCCAGAAATGTTATTTAAAATAGGGAGTTTTCAAAATGACCTGGTGCTGCAGCACTTAAAAACAGCTGCAGCCCGATCTGTGGCRGGGAGTCAGGAAGGGAACCGAGAACAAGAGCCGGACAAGTTGAGCCACCCGGGATCAACGTGACTTTGTGCAAGCGAAACGCAGCGCGAACGGCAGTGCTGCTCCCTGAGCTGCCTTTAAGCTGGGCCTCTGGGGTCCCTCAGCCTTTCGCGGAGGTGCGGGCAGGGGCGCGGGAGGCGAGAGGACCTGCTGGCGTGCCCACGGCTTGCTTTGTGGAGGTCCTACCGAAACCGCTGCCTAACGGGACCAAAACGCAGCTCGTGGTTTCAGCCCGCCTTGCGTTGCAAAGACGCATCCAGCCTCCGCGTGGGCAGCGGTTTGGGAAGGATTGGCTTAGCCGGGTAGTTTGGGAACTCCCAGCCTCCAAAGTTGTRCTTTTCCCTGTAAAGTTAATTAGCAGGATTTTCTCCTGAAACACCACGTACAAAAACGCAGATTTGTACGTACGCAGAACTTGGTGAGATTATGGAGGGACAAAGCCAGTAAGTAGGAAGGCAGTAAAGTTAGGTAGCAAAAATATAAATATCCATCAGTTCAACAACCTTGTTTATCCTCCTCTTGCCTCCCATCTTCCAAGCTGCAAAAAACCTGGGATTCAAGTCTGTCCTCCATTGGCGGACGGGGCAAATTTTGGCTTGGCCTGGCTGTATGCGCCCAGTCCCTAGCTATACTTTGTTCAAGCAGCGGGAGATGTTTCACGGGGGTATTCAGATAAAAGGCAGCGCTGTTTCAAAACCGTTTACAGTTTGCTTCCCCAAGGCAGGTGGTATCTGTGTTTTCTCCCCCCCTTACCTGTGCAGAGCAGCAGGGGGGAAGGCAGCCTTTGAACTTTAAACAGCCGCGTTGCCCAAGCAAGAGCCTGGATTTGGGGAGGGGGGAGCAGCCGGAGCTAAAAATACCGGAGTAAACGTCCGCTTGCACCGCAAATGAGGCGTCTCCCCTTGATTAGCAAATAAATCACTTTAACGTATATGATTTGGCCATGGTGCTATGTAAATACCTCGAAACGGCGCTGCCAGTCTCCTTTCATTCCCGGCTTTGACGCTTCTGCCCCGCTTGGCCCGGGGTTTCCCCCCACGCTCCAAAAATAGAGAGGAGGTTGCAGTCTGACCGCTTGCAGGCTGAAGGGGAAGGAGGAAATGGTGGGAGCTGCTTTGGGCTTTTTCTAAAGGGTGTTTGCAAAAGAAAGCAGGAGGGCTGTCAAAGCAAAGGTAGGCAAATTCCAGGAGGCTGTAGCAACACGTCCGGGGCGGTAGCGATCCCGAGGGAGGCAGGTAGGCGCTCTTCCAGGCGGCCGCAAGTCGCATTGCGACACGAAGGGTGTTGTATGGCGGGGAGCACGCCAAATAACCCGAGCACCCCTGCAAAGTGYGAAACGGCGAACTGCCTCTGTGTGCGTAGACTGCATGTTGGCCAGGTTTTGTGGGGGGTGGGGGGGGGTGTCTTGTTTTTCTTTCCTTTTGTTCTGTTTTGTTGTTGTTGTTGTTGTTTTTATCTTCCTCCCCTTGTTTTAACGTGTAGCCTCCGGGGGCCGTTCCTGGTACACAGCCATTGCTGCCCAATTCAATGGATCCCACGCGACAGCAAGGTAAATCCAACCGAGGAGGTCGGAAYGTTTCCCCCTTTCCTGCTAGCTGTTAATTTGGGGTCTACACGCTCTTCTCCCGTATAACRTGCCTGCTTTCCTCCCGACAGGGCACCCTAATATGGGCGGACCCATGCAAAGGATGAATCCTCCACGAGGGATGGGCCCCATGGGTCCTGGTCCACAGGTAAACTTCAGCGGAGCATTTCTTCTTCCGTCCAGAGCCAAATAGCATCTTATGGCTCTGAAAATGCCAAACACCATCTGAACAACCTCTGGGGGCTAAAAGGCCTGGGAGTTTTCCCCCCTGTCCCCCATTAGTGTTAATGCATTTTACATTAGTCTTGCATCTGGAAATCCCTCCTTTTAACATTAGTGAGGTCTTCAAAGCTGCACATCCTCATTAAGGATATTGCAAACCCCCTCTTGCTCTTCAGTCAAAGGGGATGCCACTTAGCACCAAGCCTGCACTACGTTTGAGTGCATTATGCAATGTGCCTGGGAAATACTTATGACCCTAACAGCAGGAAAGGGAAAGGATGCTCACATTAAAAATAAATAAATAAATAAAAATGGAAAGATTCCTTTAGCAGGGGAATAATTCTTTCCTCTGCTCATTTCTCCTCCCGCTGCCCGGTTCTGCAGACTTCTGGAGCTCTCTTCTATTTTAATCATTTCACATTTGGATTTTTTTGGAGGGATAGGAGGAGAAGGAGAGAGGTTGGTGTAACGGAACTGTTTGGTTTAGGAGGAAAGGTGTTTTCTGTAGGGAAAATTTCACTTGCAAGTTGATGGGGCCCCTCGGCACTTCCACCCCAGGACGAGGATACGCGGAGCAGCGCCTCGCTCGCTGCCCTGTGAGCTGTGGAAAAGTGCTGTCGCCCTTTCTCTGTTTCCTCCAGGAGCTGTGGTGTTTCAGGAGGTGTTTCAGGAGCTCCTGCCCTTTCCAGGCATTCAGCACACTTTAGCACTCGTTCGCTCTAGTAGTTAAGACGCCTGCACTGGTTTTGGTTGTCTGAGTGGGTTTTTTTACATGTGTGCTCTTGACTTTGGAAAAACAGTATAGCTCCCTCCACTTAATTTCACAGATCTGTAGCCCAAACTAAAACAAAGTTGTCTCTTGTTGCTGCAGTAATACCAAATCCTGCTTCAGTTACTCGAGGAAGGGAAGGTAGGGAGGGGAGAGCCAGCCCAAGGAGGAGTAAACTCTAAATTAAGCAGATCTAGGTTAATATATTCTGTCTTTCTGTTGATTCATTTTAAGAAGTGAATTTGCATGCTACTCTGTTGACTCACTTCTGTTTGTTACTTCTAAGAGACTTGAAAAACAGATTACCATATTTTGGTTGTAGGTTTATCCTCTCTGCATTGTCGCCTACGTCGAGTTTTCAGTGCTAGGATCAGAGTCTGTCAGAGCTGAATGTGTGTGTTTGAGTTGTGTTTTGTTTTTCCCCTTGAGACTGTTGAGCTAAAAACGCGTATTGCGTAAAAAAGAGTTGTGTCATTTCTTTTTAATGTGAGCCCGAGAAGGGAGGAGAGCCCGGATTATAGATGCATGTCCGTCACCGTGGGCCGGGCATCGAACAGATCCGTCGTAGGGGGGGAAAAACCCACAAGCAGCGTTTCACGGACGAGGCCACCGTCCGATCGCGCTGCTCTGCGCCGGGATGGCCAGGGATGCGCGACCTGGTACTGCACTTACAGCACTCCCTCAAGCCAGATTAGAAAAAAAAAAAGGCATTTGTTGCAGCGGCCCCAGCCAAGAAAAGCGTGCCGGGAAGGTTCTGGATGCTCTCTGCGGTTTGGCTGAAGGCGGCTGCTCGCTTCCAACTTGAAAAGATTGCCGTGAAACTTGGAAGCGGCAGCGCTGCGCCGAGTGCCGTGTGGGATGATGGCAGGTCTGGGAGACGAGAAAAGTTGTGAAATTTTCAGAGCTTTATTTTTTACTCTGCTATTCCCTGTGTACGTACATTAGAGAGAGCTTTTTAAAAATGTAGTCTTCCCTTTGAGAAGTACAACTGCGTAAACGGATGTATTGGCTTCCCAATCTGGTGCTGGCGGGGTGCTGTCTTTCTCAAGCGATCCAGAAACGAGCGCTYGGAGCGTTAGTGTGTGCAAAAAATGATCAAAAATATTGAACCAAAATCATCAGCCTATAGCACCCTGCATGCCCAGTGCCTCCCAGCTACCTTTAAAGAAAGAAGAAAAAAAAGCTTTGCATCAGGACCTTCCCAAATATTACCTAAAAGTTATTCCAAATGACAGCGAAGCATCCAGCCAGGACATCCTGGTGTCCTGACAACAACCATCTCTTATCCGCTGACTATTCATCATCTCTTACAACCTAACACTGCCGCTTTTTCCCTTTAGTAGTTGTAGTTTTAACTCTGCACGCAGAGGCCTTGGTTAGCGATGCCAGGGTGAGATCCATCGTGCCTCTATTAAACGGTTTTATAGCTTCCCRGGTTTCGTGCGCGTCTTGCCAGAGCCCGGCACCCAGGTCGCTCGGCACAGCTGCGGTTCTCTCCCCACCCTTCTTGAACGTCTTTCAAATGGCTTCGTTTCGTTCCTTTCAGCTCCAATTAGAAAGGCTGAGGGTTTTTTTTAACATGGGGTTTGATGCTGCTATTCAGTGTAAATGGCTGGGATTTTGATCAATTAAGGACGCGCTAGTAATTTATTTGGGGAAAGCCTTTCCTGCCTCCTCCAAGCAAACTTATAGATGCCCGCAGCAGAGCAGCGCACTTCAGCGCACGCGTAAATCCAGGAAAAAGTCAGTGGTGCTCAAGGACGTGCTTAAAGTTCAGGTCTGAGCCCTCTGGGGAGCGGTGAACTATGAAGTGCCCGGCGATCCCCCTCTCCCGCCCTAGCCGTTTTTCCCTAAATGACTGAAATACTGCTCCAAAAGGTGCAGTGCGGGTGGCAAGGCGGGCGGGCTCCCCCCGGGGAGCGGGGCGTCGGGGCGAGTTGGTGTCCGTGGAGGAGCCGCGCTCCCGCTCGGAAACCGTCCAACCGGGCAGTCAGTGAGTCCTGCGCCTTCCTCTCGTCCCGACACCCTCCTCTTCCTCCTCGCGCCCTTGCGGAGCCGAGAGGAGGACCAGCCTGCGCGGCTCCGGGGCCGCCCGCCTCTGCGGGGAGGATTTAAGCAGAGAGCTCTGTAGCAACATGAAAACAAACCTTGCTTTTTTTACACTGCTCCAGGCGTAATCCTAGGAGAACAGGATGCTCTTCTGACTCGGGGAAGCTCCTACGAGTGTTTGTGCTGTTGGCATCCTTTGCCTTCCTCATTTCGCTGCAGCGATAGTCATCCAAGCAGTGGCAGCAGCTTTTCTCTTTCCGTCCCTGTTTTCTCCTGAAAAAACAAGCGCATCCCTCTCATGCCCTGGGGCCGTGAGCACATTGGTGTTCTGGAGCGCAGGGGGTGGCTCTCCCCCCGCCGCCGCGGCGGTTTGGGTGCGCGGCTGGCTGCGCGCGCCCCCTCCACCTGCGCGTCCCGGGGCTGCGCCCCGCGGCCGGGCTGCCCCCGTGCCGTGTTTCGCCGTTACGGCACGGCCTGCCTTCCCTCCGCGTTGAACCGCCTGCAGCTACGTCTTGCAGTCGGGCGTCGGGAAGACACCACTGCCCTGGTGGGTTTCTTTTTTTACAGTTGCTGGTTGCTTGTATGTTCATCATCATCTAATTTTATTTATTTTTTTAAATTCGAGTTCATTTTCACAAACTAACCCTCTTGTTTTTTGTTTGTTTGTTTTTTTCCCTTCTCTTTTCTTCTCCGGTTTCCCTTCTCGTTATGGTAGACTGATCCTTGGTTATCATTGCAGAACTATGGCAGCGGAATGAGACCTCCACCCAACTCTTTAGGCCCCGGCATGCCTGGAATTAACATGTAAGGCCAATCCGTGATCCTTTTCCCCGTGAATATTTGCCCGTGGCCTCTTGCTTTACGCGGCTTTGGGAACTGCGTTGCTGCTCGCTGCCTCTGTGCGCCGGGAGGGGGGGGGGGAGCGGGGGTGAGGGACGTAAGCAGACCTTTCCTCTGTTTAATTTTACTCCAGGGGCCCGGGAGCTGGCAGACCATGGCCGAACCCCAGCAGTGCTAACTCAGTAAGTATCCGTCTGTCCTCGTGTTTCGRCAGAAGCGGGGTTGGGGGGGGGACCATCCCGGAACGCGGGGCGCCCCGCGTGGGACGCGGGACCTCTCGGAGGGCTGTCTCCAGGGGCTGCCTGCCGGCGGAGCGCGAGGGAGCAGGAGGGCAGGGCTGGAACGGGCTGGAGGGTGGCCGCGCGCCAGAGGAAGCTGCACCACCCTCTCTAACAGACGGAGCTTCCTCACCTGGGCGTGTCGTTAAACGAGTCCAGCTAACGAGAGGATTTTTTCTTTCCCCTTTCGTTTAGTCGTCCCCTCTGTGTCTAAAGCAGAAACTCCCTGTTCTGGGCTGCTCCTCTGCTGCTCTCCCGGCTTTGGGATGCAGCRGGGAGCGGGGAGGGTTTCAGAATTTGCAGCGCTTGGCCAAAACCAGCCGCTTAGCTTTGGGGAAGGAAGGAGGCAGCATCTTCCTGCAGCCACCTGCTCGTGGAGCGGCTGTAGGTGTCTGATGGGCTCCAAAACATGCTTGATCCTCCTCTGGTACCGTTCAGTTTTTCTGCCTTTGCATCCCCTTCCTAGCAGGGGTTTGGGGGAGCAGATGAAGTGGGTGGCTCTGCMTCTTGGGCGTTCAGGAGGTCTCCGCTGGGCACGGCCACGGTTCAGCCTGATTTGAGCCTTGGGTGGACCGTGTGGGCTGCAGGCAGTGTGTTAGCTGCGTGGCTGGTCCTGCTTTTTGGCTAAACCCGCCTGTCTCTTATCTGTGTCTAGATCCCATACTCTTCTTCATCGCCTGGTACATATGTGGTAAGTCTTTAAGCTTAAATTGCCGGTCTTGCAGTCAGGTTAAAGAGAGATGTTACGGCTCAGCGACTCTTCCCTTGCTCGCGTGCACACGGGGATGCGAAGCAGCACCTCTGTCCTGCGGCCAGGGCGGGTTCGGGTGGCCTCAGGTCTAGCCTGGGGGGGAGATGTTTTAAAACACCAGAGAATCCAAAATCCTCTGAAATGCCACGTGTTTACTCGGCATCCTCCCTTGCCAACGTGGCAGCAAAAGCAGGAGGCTTTACAGAAGCGCTCCCTGCAAATTGTTTCCCTTCTCCACGCTCGCATCCCCACAAACACCTCCTGGTTTAAAGAAAGGGTGGGGAAATCCTGGTTTGTCTCGAGGCTTAAACAAAGAATTGCACTCGGCTCCGCGAGCGCATCGGAGGCTTTAGCGGGAGATTAATGCTTGGCTGGCTACCAAGGTGAGACGTGGTTGCTGACAGCAGCAGGATCTCGCTGACCTGCTGCGGCGCGCGGCATCGCAGCGGGGTGATGGGCGTCTCGTCTCTCCGCAGGGTCCCCCTGGCGGCGGCGGCCCCCCGGGAACGCCCATCATGCCCAGTCCCGCAGGTACGAACCCGCAGCGAGCCCCCGCGCCCTGCCGTGAGCCCTTGCGTCGCGTCGCGTCGCGCCGCGCCGGCCCGCGCTCGCCTGTTGTTTGCCCCGGCCTTTGTGTCGCCCTCCGCCGCCGGAGCTGGAGCTCGGTGGAGGCGGCGAGCGAAGCGCCGGGCTGGCGGGGGGCGCGCGGGGAAGGGCCGGCGCTGCTGCCCCGGGGAGCAGGGCTCTGGCGCGCGKCGCCCGGCCGCGGCGCGCCGAGAAAACGTGCGGCCCCCCCGCCTGCTCTCTGCCACAACATCCTGCCGCGAGGACGTAGCTGCGTAGCTTTGTGCCGGGGAGTTAACGGCGAGCGGGGGGGGGGCCGTGCCGTTTTGGGGCCGACGGGAAGCCAGATCTGTTTGCTCCGAGAAATGAAACGTTTCGAGCCGGGGCTAGGCTCTCCGTGCAGCGTGTTTGCTCCGAGCAGCCGCCTTCCCCCGGCCCTCGGCGCCGTCCTTTGCGCTTCAAAAAAAAAAAGCACCGTCGGGCTGCAGCAGCGCGGGGAGGCTGCCGCCGYGGTCCCCGCGGGCCGGGGGGCCAGGCCCGGTTTCGGGAGGCCGAGGGAAGGCGAGGCGCCGGGGCCGGCGGGGGGCCGCAGCTGCAGGGGTGGAGCTACGCGGCGAGAGCGCGGCGCCGCTCGCCCCTTCGGCTCCTGCGTTTTCCTGAGAGCCCTGACCCACGTCGCAGCCTGGGTCCTCACGAAAGAACCCAGCCACCGCGGCTGGGCGTCCGTCCCCACGCTCGCCCCGTCGTCCCCCACCCCTGCGACTTCCCGAGGTTCCTCCAGGTATTCCTTAATTCAAAGGCCGCGACAGCAACGCCGCTCGGGAAGGTCTCGAGGTGTTAAACGCGTTATCCTTCCGCGCCGCCCCTGACGAGCAGGCCCCGCGGTTGCCCGTTAGAAGTTGAATTATTTTTCACAGTTGAGTTTCTGTGATTAAAAACTTTGTGAATCTTCATTAAATACAAATTAGCCAGAAAATGGTGGTACTTAAAGGGAATTTTAGGTGATAAAATACAAAAGAATGAGTTCAAGTGGCACGAGTTTGTTTTAATTAAGAAATGAATTAATCACCCGACTTACTGGGCTTCACTGTTCCACAGATTCAACAAATTCAAGTGACAACATCTACACAATGATTAATCCAGTACCGCCTGCAGGCAGTCGATCGAATGTAAGTCTGCTTTCTAATAATTTACATATCAGATACCATAACAAATCATAATTAACTTCATCAGTTGAGAGTAAAGCAGTTTAATTGATTTCAGCCATTTGTTACAAAATAGAAATAAAACAAACCATCAAAAAGTGATTAACCCTTCAGCGAATTTGTTAATTTTTTATGCTTATTAAGAGGGTGGCGTTCCTGCTGCTCTGGTCAAGATCATGGCAGCTGCGCATCCAGCAGCGTTTTCAGGGATATGGGCAACTTCAGGCTGACTTTCTTCGGATGCCGGGCCCAGAGAGCCCTTTGCGCTGCCGCGGCACCTGTGTTTCCCTGCAGCAGTTTGGCCGAATTTCCTCACTGAACGTTTAGGGTTGCGAGCCCTGAGTCGTGTCCTTGGAGGCTGGTGGGTCACAGAGCGGCTCCTACCTCCCCACGGGGCTGATCCGCGGCTCAGCCGCCCGCAGCGCAGGGGTAAAAAACCCAACAAAAATAGAAMCCCCTCCAAAAAGGTCCTGAGGGAGCTGGGCTTTCTGGAGGAGGACGGAAGAGAGGAGCAAAGAGCAGGCAGACACCTAAGGGGCCTGGCAGCGGGAAGCGGAGCTCCTCCAAACCCCGTGGGAATGCGCTGGCGCGCCCCTGCGGCAGTGCCAGCCCCGCCAGCCGGCGCACGAGACACAGCCGCGGGCATCGCTCGTGGGAGAGACCGACACCGGCACCCTCCCGAAGCTGCGGTCCTTTAAAGCTTCAGTCGAGGCTGTGTGCCGCTGTGCATCACCGGCGGGAACGCGGTGGCTGTGTTTTAAATTCCATTTTGAAATGTGTTTCGGGTTTCTCATCCCTGTGAAGACACTCGTGTTCCTAGTCGCAGGCTCCAGTGCCTGACAGCAGAAGTGCTTCACCATTTCTCGACACAGTCGAGGCTGCGCTGTGCCGGGTGCTCCCAGGCGCTCGCCCCGTCCCAGCGGGTTTTAGGAGCCGTCTGGGGGCATCCCTCGTCTCGCTGCCGGGCTGAAGGGTGCGGAGGGGACGGGCAGAGAGCAGCCGAGCTGCGAGGAGCCGCCGCGGCTGCGGCAGGGGTCTGGGGTGTTATCTTTCGGGTCACTGTTGCCTTTCCCTTCCGCAGTTCCCGATGGGACCCGGCTCTGACGGCCCGATGGGCGGCATGGGTGGAATGGAGCCTCATCACATGAACGGATCATTAGGTGAGCGCCGGCACGGCGGTGCCCCGTGTCCCTGTCACCCGTGCGGAGCTGCCGGACCAGAGACACGCGCCCGTGGCGGGGGTGGGAGCGCTGGGTGCCGCCCGGCGGGGGGAACGCTCCGCTCGGACTAGCTGCATCTAGAACGCAGGCAGCGGGCGCCTTCCCCGAAAGCAGCGCTGCTGAGGTCCGGCTCGCGYGCAGCAGGGTGGCCGATGGAGCCGCGGGAAGCGCCGGGGCTCCGGCGCCTTCTCCTGTTTCGGGGGCAGCCCCCAGTTCAGACTCGTGTGCAAAACAGCGCCTTTGGCTGAAAACCGAGAAGAGGAGGGAGAAGGGAGCAGGCGGGAGCCAGGGCCCTCGCTGCATGCTCRGTAAGGTTTCTTTGCTTTTGTTCCCCCCCCACAGGGTCAGGAGACATAGATGGACTTCCAAAAGTAAGTGCGCTCGTGGGCAGCTGGAGGACGTGTGCGTAATCCCCCCCCGTCTCATAACACCCCGGTAGCGGGACTGCTGCGTGCGTTCGAGACCCCGCGGTCTGGGAGCGGGTTCCATGTCGGGGACGCGACGGGGGAGCCGGGAGCGCGGCTGGGCTGGCTTGCGGCGCGGCCGGCGGCATTGGGCCGCGCTCACAGCCTTCCCCTCCTGTCTCCCTCAGAATTCTCCAAACAACATAAGTGGCATTAGCAATCCCCCGGGCACTCCAAGAGACGACGGGGAGCTGGGAGGCAACTTTCTCCATTCCTTCCAAAACGACAATGTGAGTGTCCTGCCCCCGCGGGCTCCCTGGGGCCGGCACAGGTGCCCCGGCGTGTCCMGGCACGGGGGCCGATACGGTCGGTGGCGGCTGCTCGGCTGGGGATCCCGAGTCCTTAAACCTTGGGTTTTGACCTTGGCTTGGCTATTTGTAAGCTGCTCCCGGACAAAAAGCGGGGGAGGAAGAAACATGCTGGGCGTCTCGAGAAGCAGGTGTGGGTAGGCRCAAGCTTACGTTCTTGCCAGAATGACAACACGTGGGTGTAATGAGCGAGCGGAGAGAAGGAAGCAGGAGAAGATCCCACGGGATGGAGACTAGCTGGAACAAGTACCTTAGATCTGCACCTCCTCCACTCTCTCCCTGCCTTGGGAGCCGCTTCAGTTCCTCCAAAATAATTTGATTTTGAGCTGGTGGCCACCCCCTCCCGCTTTACAGCGGCCAGTGCAGGTGTAGCCAGCTGTGCTTGCCTCGAGCCTGGATCCAGCATCTGAGATCTGCAGTCTAGTAGTCTCGCTGATTTAAGGCACTATGTATGGATGCAGAAGTCTCTCCCGTTTTTACTGTATTAGCATTATATACATGCATGCATTTTAATTATTTTTTTAAAATTGCTTCCTACCCCATACTGTTTTGGTTATTTTCTCCCTGGAAAGACAAGTTATAGAGCAGATTATGTTCTGATAAATTAGAGTCTCTAGCATATTCTCTCTTTCTGATTTATTAGATCCAATTATGTTGCTTTATAGTCTTCATAAGCCCAAGTCTTACTTTTATATCCCCCTTTTCCCTAGCCGGAGTAGCGCTTAGTATTTTGGTCTGGTCGGCCTGATTTCTCACCCTGGCTTTGTCTCTCTTTCAGTATTCCCCCAGCATGACGATGAGTGTGTGATTTCCCTCCCCCTCCTCCTCTCCAGGATAAAGAGAGTCAGCTGCCGTTTGGAGGATCTCAAAGAATTATGCAAGAAGAAGCTAGGTGTATTGGCAGGGAGACGTGTGGCGGGGGCCAAAACCCCAGGTTTAGTTTCATGCAATAAAAAGGCTGAACTTTTTATTCCATAAAACATGAAGGACAAAACTTAAAATATTTCAAGACATGACAAGATCCTTCTTTGTGCAGAAGGGTTTATATATGTACATGACACTTCTTTTTGGAAACAAATGGAAGCCTCTAGCACCCAACTCCAATCTCTTTGCTTTGTTCTTTTAAATAAAAACAAAAACAGAACCCTGTTGTATGTTTGTGCCGTGCGACACCAGGAAGCTAGTCTAGATATGAAATCTCATGTTGTCTCTGTTGTAGTCATTTTTTAAATAAACTGGACAGTTTACAATGGTGGTTTTCATTCAGAAGGCCTGTTTTTTTTTTTTCTGGTTTTGTTTTTTTCTTCTATTTTTCTGTTCGTTTGCAGCACAACGCTTCCTCCTCCAGTAACAAGATCTGCTTGTGGAAGAGACTCCACCACCTCGTTACAAACTTGTTAATGCAGGTGACCCCTTATAGGATCACATCCTCGAATTAATTGTGATCTTACTATCTGTGACTGTGGCATGCACTGTGTTAGTCTTTCCCCCCCTCTCAGAATACAAGAAGAATTCTCTGTCCCTCCCTTCCTGAGAGTCCTTGAGCTGGTTCACTACAAAAACAGATTTTTTTAAACCCACTGAAAGAAAGGAGAAAGAAAGGGTTAATCTGACCTGGGACTCTGAAACCGTGATCTCCAGCTACCTTTGGTTCGTTTGGTTTTTCTTTTGTTGTTTTGTTTTGGTTTAAGATGTGCTCTTGTCAGGGTTTCACTTCTCTATGGTTTGGAACTGGATGGAGATATTTTTTAAGTAATTATTGTTGTTAAAAATGTATCCTTGCTATTCTGTAGGCTCGCTCCGTAATACAAAATAAAACGAATCAAAAGTTAAAAATGCCCTTCCTTCCCGCGGGAGAGGGGACTGCAGAGAAGCAGCAGGCAAGCCGGGCAAAGCGACACTCGCCGGAGTTTTGGGATCTCTGTACATTACACTACCCTGTAGTTGGTCTTTGTTTTTCTAAATCTCCATTTCTGCTCCATGTATATCATATTATGTAAAATATTATCTCCCTGGATTGACCCTTGTGCGGATTATTGAAAGCATTGTATCTTGTTTCAGTGTTTTTTCTTACCTTGTAGTCTGGTTCTAAAATAAGAGAGGGGAAAAAAGTAATTATTATACATTGTAGTTTGTGTACGATATTTGTTGATAATGTTTTATTAAAGGGATGTCTTTTTTCCGCACCCCTTCATTGAAATGTTTTTGGGAACATTTGGCTTGTTTTTATTATTCTGACTGCAAGACATGAGATGACAAACTTTTTTTAGTGTGTAATATGAATTTTTTTAAATGTTTGCCTTCTTTTTCCTAGGCATTTTAATTGTGCTTTACCTGTAGAAAGTCGCGGGGTAGGGAGGGTGGGTGGGAGGGATGGGGGTCTAAGGGTGTCAGTCTCATAGTTACAGTCAGGTTAATATTTTAAAAGTAATGATAAGAAATAACCGAATGAAGATTTGTTGCATTGCAAATAAGCCCCTGGGCTCCAGAAGGGGTCGACTTTTTTCTTTTTCCGCCTTCCATCTCGTTCAGGGTTTTTTTTCCCTTTTTTGTTCTGATGTGAGGAAATGAAAGGACCGGTTTTAATGTATTTTAAAATGAATAGCTAAATTATTGTCTTCATTGGTATGGGATGGTTTTTTTGAACGAAACGGTTCTCCTCCTTCCCCCCCCCCCCATGCTGTAATAAATATTGACATAAACATTTGATTTCAGCTCTCCGCAGTTTGTTGCTGGCGTTGGCCGCGAGGCGGGCGCGCGCTTCCGCCGCTGCGTTCGGTGAGAGCAGAGGCGCGGGGGGCCGCGTGGGGAACGGGGGGCTGCCGTCCCCTCCTCTGCCCCCCGGGAACGGGCACCGAGCCCGGCGAGCCGCGGGGTTACAGCGCGCGAGGCGGTTCGCGGCCGGGGCAGCCGGCGGGCGTCGCGGGGGCTGCGGCGGGCAGGACCCGGTGGTCCCCCCGGCGGAGGTGGGACGGGACCGGCACGGGCTTGCCGGGCGGGAGAGCCGCGGCACCGGGTGGCCCAGGTGGAAGGGAGCGAGTGTGCAAGTTCCTCCGGAGCCGGATCTTTCTGCCGAGGTTGGCCCAGCTCGCTGGGAGGTTTGGTCTGACGGCGCCCGCTTGGTTTTCTGCTACGGGCTTGGAAGAAAGTTCGGTGGCGACAGGTTCGGTTGGCTCCGAAATGCTTTTAATGTGGGAAAACCTTTGCTCTTCCCTGCATTGCGGTACAGCCATACGGCTGGGCTGGGCTGGGCGTCCTGTCCCGGCGAGCAAAGCTCCGTGCCGGCTTCCCTCGCCGGGAAGGGCTGCCGGCAGGACGTGCAGGGCAGCTCAACGCGCCTCTCGCCGCGAGGGCCGTTCGGGCGCTCTCTCTCTGCCCGGGGAGCCCGGAGGAGATGGGACACTCGCCTGCGCTGAGGATCGCTTCCCATGCAGCGGGTTCACCCACGGGTCGAGCAGGCAAGCGGAGCAGGGAAGCCGAGGGAGAGGAGCTGGGCTTTGCTACCGTCTCTTGCTGGAGCCTGGCACCGCTGCTGAGTAAGGTAAGCAAAGGAGGGGAAGAGATGCAAGTGTTACCTTTAAATAGATATAGATATGTGTGTGTATACTTGCTGGGAAAGGGCTGGCTACACCTCAGAGGATTTGATGTGTGCATCAGGGGAAGATCAAACTCCAAACTCTGAGAGGTTTTCTTGTGATACAGATATTCCAGAAAGACTCCAAAGTCACTGTCCTGCCCTTGCGTAATCAGAACGAGCTGATCTCTCTTTAAAGCAGCCTCTCAAAAGAAATTTGTTTCTATGCATGGATCTTGCCTTCTACAGGGAAACAATCTGCTCCCAGGTTTTTGCTAAGCTGGCTTCTGGGTCGGGTYGGTTCAGAGAACATGGCAGCAGTTTGGAAAATATTTGGACTTCTCGGTTCTTTAGATGGAGGTTTCAGTTGCTGGTGCCTGGAAAAACTCCTGTCTGAAACTCCGTCTCTGCACTCAGCTAGTTCAGCCGAGATAAGGTTGGCTTGACTTTTATAGCTGCTTTCCCTCTTGGTAGAACAGTGCAAATCTGGGCTGAGCGCTTGCCGTGCTGTTAGATGTCCGGGAGCGCTGCGGCCTGGGGTTGAGCATCAGGGAGAGGAGCTCCATCCCGCAGCAGGACCTGACAGCAGGTTTCTCGCTTCAGTGTGTGAAGCAAGAAAAGTTCAGTCACTCGCTGGCTGCCTACAGGGCAGAGGGGCACGATGGGCAGTTCTGCACCATTGCGTTGCGTGTCTAGAGGGTTTAGGAAATAATACCCACAAAAATCAACCTGCCTGCAGAGGCCATCAGCATGTACCCAAGCAGCAGCGAACATCAGAAGAGCTTGGGTCTGKCTGCAACCTTTGGTGCCTGCGCAGATTTGCCACTGCTGTGAGTTAAGGCTGCACGTGTTCTCAGATGGGTTCCGCAGACATAAGGGGTGGGAGGCAGCACATCATCGCTCAGGGTCCGGGCTGCTCCCGCGGCGTGAGCCAGACGGGCCCCGCGTCGCAGCAGCACGGTGCGGGCAGGCCTCCTGCCGTAGCGCTCCGGCTGCCTCCGCGCCGGCTGCCAGCTCTCGCCCCGCCAGGCCCTGCCCAGCCGACGTGACCGAGCACAACAACTGCCGGCGTTCCTGGCTGTTGTGCTTTTATTACACGGCGCAGAGAAACCTTTCCTGGTGGTTCTTACTGGGTTACAGGCTAATTTTATTAAACACAGAGAGGCGAAACTGCCAAGTTCCCTCCTCTAAAAGTCTCCTGAGCCCAACCTAGGGATAATTGTCTCCCACATTAGTTTTCATTAAATTAAATGCGGGAGGAGGATAGGAACAACCAGGGGTTCCGGTTTGAGGACGGCATGTACTCGCTWACACTATTGACACAGCCCGTAGAGTTTGATTTTCGTACCAGGCGCGATTCAAGGCAACGTAGCGTTTAAGAAACAATTCTCCCCTTGAACAGCGTATGGGATTCATCGCGCAAAATGTTTGATCTGAGCCCTGTATACCTGTTGAAACAGTTCAAATAGGAGATCAGTGAGTGGGAGCAGCCTGAAAAGCCTGTCACGAACGCTCTCAAAGGTCCCCGGGGGACAGCCTTAGAACTGTCACGGTAGCGTGGCAATTGTAGGAGGAGGTATTTGTCTCTGTTCATAACAGAGGGAAACAAGGGAAAGCAGGAGCATGGTGAGAATACTGATTACTCATCATTCCCAGGGACGAGCCTTTTCTTCCGCATCTCGGCTTTGAGGCCAACTTGCCAGCAGCCTCAGGGCAACGCGTGCCCTCTGCAGCTGCAGATCCTCAGGTGACAGAAGGGCGCTCCCCTCTGCTGGGGTGGCTTTTGGTGCCTCTTCCCTTTGCTGTCTTTTTCAGCGAGTCCCAAAGAACCCATCCTGGTAGAGGTGGTGGCTGCACACCCAGGAACGCAGCTATTAGGGGCTTTGGCGAAGAACGGATGACCAACCGTGCACCCCCAGTGCAGGCTGGTGCCCATCTCCTGCCCACTTGCAACAGCAGAACTCTCCTCCTTGCAGCCAGGCACCTCCAGGTCTTCACTGCAGGCTCGAGTTGTCCTGTTCATGCATGTTCTGCTTCCCTTGACTGCCGTTCATTAAAAGTTAATGTCTGGCTCCTGGTCTGTGCTGAGGTAATGCCATTCATCTGCTGACAAGTCTTTATAACTTATTGATGCCAACCCAGATGTGCCTCTGTGACCCATCGTCCTTCTCTCATTCCCATCTCCCTGAGCTAGCCTCATTCCAGTAGGTCACCCTGGAGGACTGAGCAGGGGAGCTTTATCATGTGTAACGCGCGCGGAAAGACTAGAGTAACCCCACACGTGCACAGCTGTCTGTGCGAGTGGGGCTGCTCTGCAGAGGCTGCCTAGCTCCCAGAACGCGTATCTAGTGCTGCCCTGCACCACAACGGGCCAATCTTCGCCTCCAGCCTGGGTGCCAAGCTGGGAGCCCCACTCTGCCCACCTCGAGTTCCCCTCTTGGACTTCAGAGGTGCTTAACCAGGACAAAGATCAGCTGCTTGTTCCAGCAGCGTGTGAGAAGCGCTTCTCCCACCACTGCAGGTGAGACCAGCCGTGCCCTGAGCTGGGCCACAGTCTCACATGCTTCTCAATAGCCCTCCAGTCTCAAGTGACCTCCTGAGGCTTCTTGTAACTGAATCCAGTAGCTGAAGGGAGCTTGCTCCCCTGCTGACTGTCCAATGCCTCMTTCCTTCTGCTGTCCTTGAAAGCTGCCCGTTTGCTCTCCCCTCACCCCACCCTCTCCATGCTCTGGCTTTGTGTCTGCTCAGTCTTGGAGAAGCAGGACTCAACTTCACTTACTTTCTCCCATTCGACTGCCTGTCCTAACAGCACTTTCTTTGTGGAGAGAGAAAAACATCTAAAGGGATTTTGGCTCTTGTCCATGGAGACCATCCTCACAGATTCCTGCGTCTACTAGACGCACGAGAGGTGTCTCATTTCTGGCAGCACAGACTTTCAAGCAGTGAATCTTTTAGCACTCTTTCGTAGTGAGGCGAGGCCCTGAGCACGTGAAACCGGGCTGCTCAGGAATGCGAACATGGCTGCAACTGCAGCGCTCGCTGCTCTGCAGGGTTGTCTCCCTAACAGGGGTAATGACCCCGAGCGGGAAGGGCAAGGGGACATGCACAGTCTCTGAGGGCTGTTGCCTAGACCTGTTCAGTGGGGTCTGTGCTGTTGGCTCTCTGCTAAGAAAAAATATCTACTGGAACTGCCTACCATACCTATTAAAATATATTCCTAAACACCTAGGTGCAGATTACAGATTTAAATAACATTTAAATAGATGAGCTGAATTAGGCATCCCTTGCGCAAGCAGAATTAACATAATCAAGATTGATACAACACTTAATAGATTATTTCTCTCTCCTCAAGCACTTTCTCCTGACTACTGAGTGATTTTTTTTTTTTTTTTTAATTTACAGAAGATGCATCCCAATTTATAGGGTGCAATTGTTGACTACTGAAAATCTGGTTTCTGAAATCAGCAGGGTAGAGTTGTTTGGTGGCTTCTGCGTGGCTTCTTGGGTCTCCAACACAAGACACTAAAGTGACACAAATTTCTTGGAAATATTCTCTTCCACACCTTGAAACAGCTCAGGCTGTCCCATTCCCTCCCACCTGCTGAAGGGCAGCAGTGCACAACTGCAAAACATTTCACATTTGGCTGGAGCTAATTTACCCTCTGTTTACAAAAAACACACTAATCTCCCATCTCAAAAGGAATACGCTGCCTGCTCAGTTAACTCTGTACGGCAGGAAGAAAATCTTCCTTTGTTTTGTTAGTGGCAAATACCAGCTACTAGGCACAAAAGTTTCGTGCCACATGCTACATCACTTTGCCAAAATGTACAGGTCTCTTCTCCAGTACTGGGGCACAGAGGAGCTGTGGTTCTACAGATCCAAAAAAGCACTCTCACGGATTAAGTGCTTCGGGAACTAAGAGCGCAGGCCAGCACGTCTTCCCGAAGCAGCTAGAAAAGTAAAACCCAGGCAGAATGACAAAGGCATCTTCTATAGACAATAGAGGAATTGAAAGCAAACTCACAAAATAGGTTCAAGTCTAGCTCTGTGCAGAGCCCATGGTGAGCAGGACCTGAGCAGAGGAATAACGAATGGTTTGTGTTCCTTCTAGGCAACAGTGGAAAAGTCCAGAAGGAAGCATTTGATGACCCTCTAACTGCATACAAGAGGTGAGCCCCTAAAATAAAAAAATTTCTTCATGCACAACTTGATTTTTTTAAAAATTTACTTTGAGTAACAATATAATTTATTTTGGAAGGTAAATCAATCCACCYTTCTTTAGTTATGTGATGTTCTGGCAAAGAGAAGCAGTAGGTACAGTTGGAGGATTTTCATTTGAGTGGAATTTCACACAGTTCCATGCAAATACAGTGCCAGAAACTTCTTGAATGTGTCTGGCTGGAAGCCATATATTCCAGTGGGCTTCTGCAGAGAAAAGACATGGACGCTCAGTTTGCAGAGGAAGCGATTAATGTAGACAAACAACGACTAAATATGCTTGAATGAGACTTCAGACGTGGCAGCCTCCAAATCGTGCTTGCCCTCCCCAGATGGAAGGGTCTGTGGGCAGGTACTTCCACTGCTACGAATCTTAAACCCCCCCTTGCCCATCAAGCTGAGAAGCCTCCCACTGTAACCAGCGCTGACAGTACTAGGCTCTATTTACTTTACAGCGAAGCTGACAGTTGCATGTAAGCACTTCCTTCATCAGAGCCCAAGTTGATTTTAAACAAGCATATTATGAGCTGGTAGATTACAGATGGGGACATCTTTATGTAGGAGTTTATATTAAGCTTGGCACGCAGCTTGTACGCTAAGCAGTACATCAGCAGTACAAATACTCCCCGTCAGTAACACCTGYTTAAGACTCTCCAGTAAGAGCCGCTGCCTGTGTCAGCTCCCTCTGACCRGTTTAGAACCCGCACTGCAGCTCTGCCCCAGCTCCCAAACCTCCAGCACGGCGAAAAGGGTAAGATTTCCAGGAGCTATTACCACCCCCAGCACCACCACCAAATTGGTCTTTTCGTTCCTGTTTGCTTACCGTAACAACTCTCTTCTTGACTTCTGGAATACACTGGGCTTTTTCATACAGCTGCTGATCAGGGTCAATCCAGACTAGATTTTTAACGCCATCGCTAGAGACAAAGTCTGTTGTATTTAACTGGAACACCATGAACTGGAAAAGCTGGCCATCTGTGCCAACACTCTGCACCACTACTGGCTGCTCCAAAACCTTGGGATCGTTCTAGGAAAGAAGGCAGGGGGGAGGGGGAGGGGAGCGTTTGAAAAGCCAGTTACCACAGAAATTGTACAAGTAGTTGCTGATTCTGCATCTTCTACTTGGTTCAAAGCCAAGATTTTAATAAGTTTATTGTTACCTTGCCCAGAAAATTACTCTAGTCAAACAAGTTTTGAATGTAGATTTTGTATTTTAATTAAAATTCCTCCTTCAACCAGCAATGAAGTATCAATTTAAATACTGAGATGTGGGAYGGGTTAGTTTTCTGTTAAACCTACTCCCCAGTTCCTACCTATTAGTACTCTAACACATGTTATATCGTGAAGACGCTCACTGCTGAGAGATGGCTTTCTGAATGAGGACACATCACTAACCACACATACCTGAGGGTTAGTGCTGGACCTCTGGACTGGGAAGTCACTATCTAGTAATGGCAGCGCTGCAGATATGAGAACTACCGTAACCTGCCACGGCAAGGGAATTTCACAACTTCATCCGCGAGCCGCAACACTACAGAAAGAGCAAGGGCCTGGCAAGCCAGCAGCAGCCTCGGATACGTACCCCGTACAGCATCTTAGCCTTTGCCAGCGTGTTGCCAAAAGCAAACATCATCATTTTAGCCCGAAGCTGTTCTGGTCTGAACCTGTTAGTACGAATGTTGGCCGATTCCAGGAAGTACAGGGTGTGAGGATGAGGGTATGGATAACCACCTCTAAAACCTAAATGGCAAATAACCATGTCAGAAACAGCTCAGTAAGGGACTACAGCCACGTTTTCTCCTGTATCTTCAAGGGCTGTTAAAGCAATTTGCCTGAATCTAAGTTTTTCTCCACAGCACTACTTATGCCACAATATCCTCACCACCAGCCACAGGAGCGGAGCACTTGCGCTGTGCGTCCTGTGCCCAGCTCCTCTGTCCCTCACTCCCACCCACCCCCACCCACAGCCCTCCGGCAGGAAGGCAAGGACTGCACGTTACTCTGAACGCTTCGTCTAACAACAAATTATCGTCCAGCTGCTGGACTTACCTGTATCATCGAGCTCTCTGTACACATTCACTTCCTGAAGATCAATTGTCGGAGAGATGGGATAGAAGGTCTCTAGAGCATGTTCTTCAGTGGCTGCTACCTCGTCCTTGGAGGCCACTGGTGGTATTGGGGCCATGGAGTTGAGAAGTATTCCATTCAGGCCACGGACCTGAAGGAGAAACGACTCTGGGGAGGGAACACGAGGCTGTATTCAAACATCACTGAAGTAAATTAGCAAAAGATGTACCCTTCCTTTGGGCAACAGTACTCCAGCAACTCCTTGTTCTGCAAGGCTCACTCCCCCCCGCACCCCCAACTAATCCTAAGTAGTAACTTAGTTGTAGGTTCTTCCACATAAAATACCAATACTAATTGCTGATGTTACTTCCCTAACTGAGGGCACTCAGGAAAGACAACAGTACAGATTTTAGACACAAACTAATTAAACAATCAGGTCTAAGACCTGATTATAAGGTTCAAATACAGGTTCTCTTCCCCCACCATCATGGTTTTGGTATTCTCTAACACTGTGATTCAGTCACCTCAGGGCAAGGATCCTGTCATCCATGGCTGCCTATACTTACAGCACGATTTAAAACTGAAATAATTGGTTCCAGAAATTGCTTCATTTTCTCCAAGTCCTCAACTTTCACGCTAGTGACTTTGTTACCCCTCTCATACCAATGAAAAGAGCTAAATGCTCTCCACCACAGCAGCTACTAACCTCTTTCCCATGTAGCTGCTATCCTGTAGTTTCTAGCCAACATTCTTTTAGCCAGAGAAGGATTCTTCATAGTCATTAACCGACATAAATGTAGCAGGTCTTCAAAGAGTACAGGGCTTCGGAATGAGAAAAAAAATAGTTACATAAAATAAAAATGTTATCATAATGGGGGACAGATTCTTATGGGTCATGAACACTATAAAACATTACTGTGTGTAAAATATATAATAGTGTAACACTTCCAAACAGTTAATACAGATTTGAGATTAATATCCAACACACCAGCCCTGTTCCAAGTTGGCAGAGGTAATGCTTGCCATTAGTTACTTAAAAAATTGATATTCTGCATCAGCTAGAATTAGATTTCAAATAGAAACACAGACCCATGGGCCAGGAGAAGCTTTCATATAAAGTATGTGTTTACGTTTGTGCTACTGTCAATATTCAGAACTGTGGGGGGGTTTGGGGGGTTATCTTGGGGGTTTTTTCAGGCTCACAACCTGACACAAAGGCTGTCACAGTTTTGCACAGTAAGTGAACCTGTCAACAGTACATCAATATAAGAATTTTCTTCGTAGTGTTAAAACTTCAGTTCTTTTATTGTCTGCTTGATGAAAAGCTCTGCTAAAGCCATAAACACGCAGTGGAAGAATCTTCTTATGATCRAGGACTTACCAATACTTCTCTCTGTTGGGAGCAACTTCCGTCGTCTCCCAGAGCCGCGCGTGCGAGATCGCATGCTTCACTCTCTCATCCTGATCCTCAAGCTGGCTAGCGGGATCGTCGACGATGCTCAGCACGGGCAGCGGTAAGCCTTGCACTAACTTGGTCTTGGTGAGCCAGAGCGCCTGCCGAACTCCTTGGAGCGAAAGCAAAAGGATGTCACCGAGGTTCCCAGGCAGGTTTAGAGCGCGGTTAGCTAACGAGGCAGGGCAGCCGCGTCAGTGTCTGTTTTTGCACGTTATGCGAAGGGAAACACGGGCATGAGGCAAGCGCGGACGTGGGGCTGAAACCTGCCTGGGCACCCCGGGGCGGCGCTGACGGGGGCTGGAGGTGACAGGAAAGGGGGCGACAGGGCTGAGGGAAGGAGGCAACAGAGCGACCGGGCCCCGGGGGGCGCGAGGGGCCACGGCCCGGCGGGAGGCGCCGGGGGGGCCCGGTACCTTCCAGCATGCGGCTCCACTGGTGGCAGACGTGGCAGGCGCGCTCCTTGCGCAGCGGCATGTCCTCGTAGCGCGGCCCCGGCGAGTGCCAGGGGTGCCGCCAGCCCCGCTCCCAGGGCGGGAAGCGCGGCCGCGCCAGCCCGGGCACGAAGTGCTGCCGCCCCGCGTAGGTGACCGCGTCCAGCTCCACCTGCTCCCGCACCGGCCGCCGCTCCACCGCGCG
>NW_020450982.1:89191-149724 GCF_003343035.1 Apteryx rowi
GCCCCGCCTGCCCCCTCTCCCCGGGCCGTGGGGCACGCAGGCCAGTGTGGGGTGCCCAGCCCCGGTTCGGGGTGCTCGTGGGGTTTGCGGGGGGCTGGCCCCCAGGAAACAGCCCCGAAACCTGCGTAGAGGGGCCCRAGCACCCGCCCGCGCCGCAAGCCGAGCGGCCAGCCAGCCTCCGCAGGAGCCAGGGGCTTCGCTGGGGGAAGGCAGAAAAAACGCGGCCAAATCCCGGTTCCCGCCCTCTCGGCTAAGGACGGGCTCTGTCTTCGGCTTTGGTCAAACCTCAAAAAACGTCACCTCGACTGGTCGCCTAAAGCAGAAAACAGCCAAAGAAGCCGCGGCGTACGAACGTGGCGAGCGCCGCCAGCTCGCGTGAACCGCCGGGGCTGGGAAGGGGTCGCTTGGCACCTCCCGGGCCCGCGCCGGACRCACGAAACCAGGGTCTGCTCTTGCAGATGTTCATGGCAGTGTTTCTGGCCTCCTTTTCTCCCCTGCAAAATTAGAATAATCGCACTTCTGTCGCAGGGGCGAGGATTGATTAGTGCTCGCCYGGCGCCTTGGAAATGAAGCTGCTCCAAGCACTAAGTGCTCTTTTCTTCAGCCTCGTCACCCGCGGTTTTATGATTTCCTCCAGACTTCCTTTTGTTTAAGTGATACAGATATAGATGTGCCTATCGCACAAAAATAACACAGCGCCCGAGCGGCCGGCGCTCTGCGTTTCGTTCGAGGCGCGTTCGCGAGGCGAAGCTCTGCCTGAGCCCGGGGCAGCGGCGGCAAATAAAAACCGCTCGCCACGCGCTCCGGGTCCTTTCCCGCTTGTTTGAGTTTTGAGCCAAGCTTAAACCTGCTGGTGAACCAAAGCGCCCGGTGAGCCGGGCGGCAGGTTTTCAAGGCGTTTCTGCCCGAGGCGGCCGAGCCGCTCTCCCCCTGGAACCGCCTTTGAAGGCGCGCTGGCGTTTTGCAGCGGCAGCGAGGACGACTGGGCGGCGCTCCGGCCCCGGGAACCGGCCCCGTCCCAGTGCTGCGGCGGCGGCTGCCGGCCCTGCGTCTACGACGCCTACGAGGAAGCGCTCGCGCGGTGGGAACGGGCCCGGGCAGCGCGGGACACGAGCCTCCTGGCGGAAAAGGAGCGGCAGGTCGGTTTGTCCTCGCCAGCCCCTGGGGCTGCTGCTCTGATGGGGCTCGTCAGCGCTTGGGGTTGGGAGGGTCAGCGAGGGACGGGGCGACGGGTCAGAGCGGTGCCCGAAGCCATGGACACGTATCCCGGTCGGACAGAGCAAACCTCAGGGAGGAGTGGGAATAGGCCGGAGACAAAGGCGACCGTAATTTTCTCTGCTGCTGATTTCCTTGGAGAAGTTCCATTTTCCTGAACTCTCTCATTTTCCCTGTTTTGTAGATTCATATTCTGAGGATGAAAAGAGTTAATATTGCATGCAGCGGAGCATTCAAGTAGTTGTCTTTGCAGTGTAATTTTAAGATTGTCAGTGCCCTTTTACATAAGATTAACTGTGCTGGATAAAGGAAAAATGATTAGTGGTGAAACAGCTAACGATATTTCCTATCCAAAATGGTCATCGGTAGGTTTCGAAGTTGCCCCCAAAGCAGCGCTCAGCCCTTTAGCGGTATTATTTTTGTTTGTTTCCAGGCACGAGAAAATGATTGCAATCAGTCGTAATAGGATGACCATGCCGTAAGGTGTAAAAATGTAATTGAACAAAGGGGGAAAAAAAGTGAGCTCCCAAAGTACATACCGAAGAACCCGATAATGAATCCGCGGAGAGCTGAAATTTGTGCTGGGCCCTAGCATTTAATACACGTTCTTCTGGAGCGCTGGGTATCTCCAGCACTAAATTAACGCACGCATTTGCTTCAAAAGAAAAATGAAATAATAAAAGACATCGTCTAACCAAGTAATTATTTATTGTTGTTCTTGCAGAGCAATAATTCAGAACTAAATCCAGATACATTTACTGCATTCAGCATAAGCTCAGTGGAGCAGCTAACAGAGGACACCTACCAGTACAAATTTGAATTACCAGGAAATAGCAGTCTGCGATTGAGTTTAGGACAACACATCGTGTTAAGGTATTGTTCTCCRTGCTAGTTAAACAGGCTGCATTATGTAACCTAATATGTAGGTTTTTGCCAATAGACAAAGGCTTCATGCCAAGGAAATCATAATTTCTATACCTCCACAATGATGCAGATGAAAGAACTTGTGAGCTCGTTAGCTTTACTAATTTCATGGTAAAAGCCATTCCAAAGCTATATTTTTCTTTAGTATTATCCTTGTGTTGCTGGGTCGGAAAGAACTAGGTGTRATTAAGAAAATCCATTTGTGGAAAGAAAGAGTCAAAGAATAGATGCTTAAAAGCGATGATTGACTCCATCRTGTTGGGATGAAGGCAATGAACTGCGCTAAGCCCAGAGCTTGGGATTTGGGCCTCGTTTCTCGKGGTAGCTCCACACCCGTGGTGTCGCATCTGATGTCCAGGCATTTCGTGACTGATTTCAAGCGAAACAACTCTCTTGTGTAGTTTATTGCTTGCCAGAAAGGAGCTGCTTGGGAGAAGTTTATGTCTCTCTCGACCATCTGTGGTGATCACTGTCAGATAGAAAAAGCCATGTTAGGATGCCGYTGATCTGTATCTGTTGACGTTATTGTACGTTAACAGCTGATGCATACAGCTGGCTGGCTGTTGAAAGCACTCGCTTCTCTGTCCAGCCGTTTCTCATAACACGGCAGCAGGAAGGTTGGGTCACTTCAGTCGATTACCATCGCCAGCAGTAAAGAGCGGGATGGATCTATCCCGTGGAAGGAGAAGCCTTGCAGTGAAGTACAGTGTGTATTGACACGACTTCAAGGCTGTGCCCTAACTTTCCTTGTTTAATTAGCAAACAGAGCAAGAAAGGCAGTCCCCAGCCCAAAAGGGATAGCAAACCAATAAAGCATCTCCTCCTTCCTTTGCACATTCAGCTGCTCCTTACAAAGCAGCTCAGATGTCCTTCCGCTGATGTGTCCAAGAGCRGAGAGCGTGGTACAGCCAGGGCCACCACCGGGAGAACAGAAGGCGCCTTTACCAGTTACGTTCCCCCTAGATTTTTACCGCCCCCAGGGAAATGTTTTGCATCTGTGCGCAGCCCGCGCCGCTGGGGAGACTGTCTGCTGCCTCCCGCAGCTGCTAGACGTGGCCGATCTCCCCGGAGAGGAGGGACGTGCTGGTAATAACGTTACAGAGGCTGCCTGTGTTTTTCTCCTCAGAGGAGTGGTGAACGGTTTGGAAGTCCAGCGAGCCTATACTCCAATTAGCCCAGGGAATGCAGAAGGTTACTTTGAAGTTTTAATAAAAGTAAGTAAGCCTATACAACATAGATTAGAGTCTAAGGTGCTGGGGACTGTGTTTTCTTTTAGGAACCGAGCACGCTCTCAGCACATCAAGTGAGACTGCATCAAATCCCTCATGGACTGTTCCTGAAGCAGTTGTGCTTTGCTGATAAAAATTGCTTTTTTTTCCCCCCCCCACAAAACGGAAAGCAGAGGAAGGTGACACACAAACAAGTGCTTTGCAGCAGGAGCCCCGTTAAGCGCTTGAGTGAGCCTCTGGGGAGCCTTGCTATTGCCGCTGCGGAAAGAGGTGCCCATTCCACTTCCCGGGTTTCATTTTACCTTCTCAATCTGTCACTGAAATCGCACCCCGCTGTCAGCCCAGCTGATCCACTGATTTGGGGAAATCTTTGTGCAGCCCTTACCCTCCCTGCTGTGCTTAAAGCAAAGGAGACTCCTCAGAGCAAAGGAAAAGTTTTGATTTGGGCGAAAAACATAGATGCCCACGGAGCAAAGACGTAGCCCGTGGGCACGATGGGGTGCATGGGGTGGCAGAGCCCCAGGCTGGGCGAGTGTCCTGGCCCTGCTGGCCAYGACCGCAACAGGTGAACTTGGCCAGAAATTTTGTCTGAATACAGCCTGCAGGGCACTTACAAGTAATTGTTTTGCATAGAGAATATCAAATTCCAGGAGGTTTTTCTGTTATTGTATTTGTCTGTCTTTGCTGGTTCCTTGGGGGCAGACATGCGCGTCGGTACAGGTGTGAAATTCAGAGTGCTGGGTGTCCCAGGCGGCTCGCAGAGCCTGACCGTTCGTCCTCTGCCTGTTTTCCAGGATTTCACGTTTTGGGGGTTCATTACGCGTTGCACGATCGGATACAAACCCTGTTCTTTAGAAATGTGTACAGCGCCTATAAGTCACCTGTGGGAGGGTCGTTTCACCATTCTTGTGGCAACTGGTGTGTGGCAGGGGAGAGAAATGCTGCATTTGAGTTGCATTAATAGGACACGTTCGCAGGATGACTGTGAAATTTCATGTATACTTGCTTATTACTCACAGGTTTTGCATTTCAATAATAATAGTAATGATTGCAATGATACCTTTCCTTTATATAGACCCTTTCATCCCAAAGGGAGCTGTAGTTATTCTCTGGCAGGGACAAAAGAGGTTGGTAACACCCAGYGTAAAGCAGCCATTTTTATAACCCACTCTGTAGGTTGTGCTATATTTCATACTATTCAGGCAATTTTGGAAAGTACTATATTATTATTATTATTACTATGCAATCCAAGCACTGTTCAAACCCTTCTGTCTCCTGTTATTATAGCATTGCATTTGTGATACTGCAGTTAAGAGTGAGGGAGTTGCCATTTACAGAGCATAACCCTCTTTTTGAGTGATTTTATAATGTTAGGGTTTTTCTCCTTGTAAAACTGGGTGTAGAAGTTTTCCCCCAGGAGATAATTATTTTTTCTTTTTATTTGGAAAAAAATCTTTTTAAACCCCCTCCATCACTTCTCCCTTCAATTTTGGGAAATAATTTTGGTGAAAGAAAGATTGTTTTAGTTTCCATTACCCCGGTCCGTTGGGAACAGGCAATAAGCGGGGCTGACTTTTCCGTTCTGGCCTTGGGTTTCCATATGTATTTGAAGAAGGCAGGCATCAAATACCGCTGCTCCGACGTCCTGCACGCTCTTCGCGTGGGACGGAGCACCTGCCCAAAGCCCTCTGAACGCGAGGTGTTGCCGGCAGTAACTCAGAGCATCTTATTTAAGCGAGGCTGTTACGAGGTGAGGAGCACCTCTGGCTTTGCTGGCTAGCACCGCTTGCAGGCGCGGAGCACGCTCGCCCTCGCGCTCTCTCCCTGCCTCTCTGCCGTTTACCGGTTTCATTTGCCCACCTTGCCGTTCGGTGGCCAGCCGAGGCGCTGGGGCGGGGAGCTGGGCTTCTGCCCGAATGCCCCCGAATACCCGCTTCTTTCAGATTATGCAGTCGGGAGCCTTCGGCGGCTTTTATCGCACCCCGTCTTCCCACCTCCGGTTGGGGTGCTCTTTCTCGGGTTTCTCGGTGGCGTCGCTCCTGCCGGCGCGTCGGCTCGAGAGGGTCGGAGCGGCCGCGGTTCTCCCGCCTCCTCCCGCCGCCTGCGGCTCTTCTTCCACGCACGTTCCTCCTCCCTGGCCGCGGGGTCCTGACGATTACCTAGAGCGACGCGGCTGCTGGGGTGGTCCCGCCGTTTTCGGGCCTCTCCCTGCTCCGCTGTTTCTGGTAAGCGCTGGCCCTTTCTCATCAGTCACGAGCGAGGTGAGCATTCCTGCAGGCAAAAGCCTGGATAATATTTTTCATGCCTGGCAGAGAGTAAGGCAGTTTTTCTGCTAATATCTTTCTTCCGTGAGGCCAAAATAACTTTTTTTTTTTTTTTTTTTTAGAAAATTCAGAGGCATACCTCAACATCCAGATGCTCTGTTCCAAAAACAGAGTATTATAAATGAGAAACCTGACTTTGGGTCACTACTTGTATCAATACACAGCATCTGAGAGACTGAAATAAAGCAAAAACTATGCAGTGTTTATATAACTATCAGTACCCGGAGGGCATTTGCAGACCCCGTACTCTGAGATTTGGAGAACACTTGAAGGCTTGGGCTGTGCTCTGCATTCAAGACACACTTCTCTGTGTGCTTTGTAAGCAAGAGCTCTGCTGTGCTTTTTCCAGTTTTGGAAAATCCAGACTGCATGAGAGTGGATTATGTTTACATTATAGTCAAGCTGGAATGGATCCAATATGATTTAATTTAAATGTCTTTGTTTGGGGTATAACTTTGAATTATTTTTCAAATAGAATGATCTTTCTTTTTAAATGCATGAAATGTTTTTTGCCCCCTTCTTGTTTAAATGTAGATAACTTTATAATTGACTTTAAGCTGGGAAACTTTCCAACAGAGTATAATTATTCTTTTCTTTTGTGCAATGTTTTTTATTAGTGCTATGAAGCTGGGCTAATGTCACAATACATAAAAACCTGGAAAAAAGGAGACATGGTCTTTTGGCGTGGGCCGTTTGGAGGGTTCCCATATCGACCTAATAAGGTTAGTTCCCTAAGAGACATGGGATGTTTCTGCTTGTGGCAGCTAGCTTATTCCAAAGGGAAGACATCAAYTTGATTACTGTTTTCATGATTATTTTAGGAACTTCCCAGGTCACTGTGCAGTAGCACAGCAGTCAGTTGGAGAAAGTACACCTTGTTGGACTGCAGAATATTTAAGAAATAAGAGGAGAGGGGGGTGGGCAGGAGAGACTGGAAAATATTAGCAAGGCTCTTTGGGCATCCCTTGCATTAGAAGTTCTTGCCGTGTTAAACTGCGGGAGCTTATTTTGCACCAGCAGTGAGTGCAGACTGGGTTTTCCCTTGTTTGGATCATGTTGCTGTTTTGTGACTGAGCACAGTGGAGAAGAGGTGTTGATCTTTTTCTCTCCTGGGTATTCCCCGAGCTGTAGCAGCTCCAGTGAGGTGTCGCGTCAGCCAGCCGCTCTGCAAAGGTTGGTCCCACCTACTGATAGGAGCCTTGCTGCAAAGAAAGGCAGATCCAGTTTCAGGGTATGGTTTCTCACACACACTAATTTGTTTACTTAATTCTGACCTTTCAAATGGGAAGCAGAATTGAAACACTGGTCATTTAAGATCTCAACACCCTTTTTTTCCTTCTTCTTTTTTTTTTTTTAATTAAAAATAGGGCTGTAAAATGCCAGTGGCCAAACTCCATGCAAAGCGATTGTGTTCTGTTTCCTGAAATACCCTCCCTGCTGGTTTTGGCTATTATTCGCTTCTGTTCTTTAAGCTTTGAGATACCATTAGGGACAGAACATTCCTGCGGTGCCCAGAAGCAGCGACGTTCGGGGGCTGGCTGGGTGATCCTTGTACATGCAGTTTGCAAATCACCTTGCAATAACTTGTTGTAGAAGAACTGTTAATTGTTTATAAATTGTAACAAAGGTCCTGAATGTGAGTGTCATAGTAAAATTTCCTTTTACCTCCATTTGTTGCTAAGTAGAATAGGATTCAGATTCAGGCGGATCAGATCCTCTCACAATAAATTTCCTGGTCAAAAGACAGCACAAGCGGCTGCTGCCTTCCCACCGTCAGCCTCCTCCGACAGGCTGCTGCTCATCGGGGTAGGTGGGGTGGGAACGGCAGAGCCCATTTCCTAGCCAGGTAGCCACACTTAGGGCTTGAACGGGTGAGATTTTACAGACTGCTAGTTCTCACCGACTCTGAATAGCTAAACCTTTGGGAAGTATAAAGGAAATCATTTCAAGCTCAGATGGATATGTACGTAAAAGATGTGCTCTAGCTTTCAGTGAAGGTAGTAGGAGCTGGACTAGGCCACACAGGTAGCAAATCCGTTTGGACATTATTCATGCCAATAGCTTTTCTGTTGCATGTGGTTGCATCCCACTTCTGGAAGTCCTTTGGCCTCCAGCACCGCAACGGCTCGTATCTGACTGCATGGGGTTGGGGCTACGCAATACCTGGCGATGGTGAATAGGCGAAAAATGATTTAAGCAGTGAGGCCCCAGAATAGGGGCTTAATTCCCAGTTCTGGCCCTGGTACATCGGCTGAGCTGGAGAAAGTGCTGGGGATTTTCTCTCCTCCGGAGTGCTCTCCTGCCCAAACATCCCTGTCCTGCGCCTCTGCTGGGGCAGGTAAATGAGCAGAGTGAGCGTCCCCACCGCAGGCATGAAGTGCTAGGTATGGTGGGTAGTTCTTTGAGAAAAGTCAGATAATGCAGCAGGAAGATGAACGGATTAGGATGGGAAAGAAACCATTACCTCAGGGAACCTTCAGGATTGTACTTTACTGCTTCCAAGATTAATCCAGGATCATTTCCAATGGGAAAACAACCCACAGTGGGTCAGCAAAGGGTACTGCTGAATTGGAACTGAAACAYAGATGAGTTGAAATCAAGGCTAAAATTTGGAAACATGTTTATATTTGGATAAAATCCTTTTTCATTAGATTTGCTATATAAATCCTGAAAGTGCTGTCTTTAACCATGCATGGGTTTTGCAGAAAAATGCATTTTGAGATCTGAATGTACTGGTTCATGTCCTTTGGATATCTGATATGTTTGCTCATGAGGGACCCTATACCAGTGTGGCAGCAGGGAGGAACTGAGAACGAGGGCATTCGTTTACAAACGTGATGGTTCATTCAAAATCCTCTGCTTCGTTTTTAGTATGGAGAACTGCTCATGCTGGCTTCTGGTACCGGCCTCGCACCGATGCTTCCCATCCTCCAGTCCATAACGGAAAACGAAGAGGATGAAACCTTTGTAACTCTCGTTGGCTGCTTCCGTTTGTTTGGAAACATTTATTTGAAACCTCTTCTCCAAGAGCTGGCTCGATACTGGAACATCAGAATATTTTACGTCCTAAGCCAGGTAAAAAAACAGATGGGAAATTCATCTATGCGGGGATTCTGTGTGCTGAATTAACCCCTGTCGCCTCTGCTTTTACGTCAGTGTGATCTTAATTCTTTCCCAGTCAACAAGGCTATTTTGTGATCCAGTTGCTCCAGTTCTTAAATCTACATGTTCTCACACTGCTACCAATCTGGAGAATCTCAGGGAAGTGAGCATCATTGCTTGTCCCTCTTTACCTGCCTTGGTCGCTGTCCTCTTGGGAAGGACCTGCTGATTGATGTTCACCATTGATCATTATCCCCCCTGCTTCAGGTGACTGCTGCTGCACCTAAACATTTACGCAAAGAAAACTTGACTCTGAGAGACTCACAGCAAATAAACTACTTCTCCTTTCTTAATGCCAGTGCCTTAATCTGTCCTCATCTTTCATTCATTGCTCATGGCTGCAGCTTTCTGCTTCTGCGTATGTTAGCACCAACTTCTCAGCAATTATTTTTCCCAGCTGACCCATTTTCAAACTTCTGAAAGTTGCGTCCCCCTCTGTAAAATTGTTTTCTATGCCAAATTCATGGGATGAGGGCATACCTCTCAGTGGTCTTATACTTTGAGCAGTCTTTTAGCTTTTCATTTGGTCCCAAAGTTGCCTTGTTCTGCACAGATATGGTAGTTGAAAATTATTTCCCTCAGAAATGAGTATTCATTGCAGGGAGGTTATAGAAAGAATTATTTATGCTGAGGGAATGAATCCCATTGCATTTTTAGTTTCTCAGATGAATCATTTTTTTATCTCTTGTGGTGGATCTGCCTCATACATTATGTTCCACRTATGGCCTTGGCAGGTTGGGGAGACTGGGWATAGAGAAAAGTACTTGTGAACYGGSCACCYCCTCGGCTGACCTATAGGAGCGTARTCATTAATCRTCTCTGGCAAAATAGCGTAGATACCYTTTTCAGGACAGTGCTGTCTCAAGAGCATGAGGAGGCCCTGAACTTCCACCCRGTGAAGRGCAAGAAGCCCATCTCACCCCGTCCGCACTGTCTGCCCCACGTGTACTTCTCTCCCTTTCCTTCCCATTTCTCCTCTTAGCAGGTTTGTTGTAGTCCAACACTGAGTCACGGRTCTTCCCTTTTAGGATTACATACCTGTCTGTCTGCCTCAGTATTTCATTCCGCTGCCTGTCACCATCACATCTCACCACTTTCTGCTTCTCATTAACAGCAATAGGAGAGTCCCCACCGGATCTAACAGCATGGGATCTAACACTTCTCCTGTCACAGGATCAGAACTGTGTTTGGAGCAGGGTGGGCTTCTCTCGGTTGTTTTGTTTGAGGGAGATGGGACTGAAAGAGATTTGGGAATGGRAGAGGCAAGAGAGAGGAATAGACTTGGGACTTAGGGCTTGGGATAGAAGAGGCATGGTGGGAAGTGATTCTCAAAGGAGAAAGTTTTGCAGTGTTTCTTAGCAATAGTTACACTCTGGGTTTGTTCAGTCCCCTCTGAGTGAGCAGCCAGATCCCTTGGCAGAGAAGGGTTTGATGTGGGCTTTGCAATAGGGACACAGCTCTCAGGATGGGCCAGGTCTATCCAGAAGGAGTCATGGGGGTGAAAAGCCTCCTCTGAAGTACTGTGAGGGGACGTTAGAGATGTGGCTGTAAGCCATCAATTGTCCTTTTTACTGTGGCACCCTGCAACCTTTTGCCTTTTCAGGAAAGTTCACTGGAGAAACTTCCTTGGAGCTATCAGGAAAACACGTACACTGGTCGTCTAAATGAGGACTTGATGAAGACAATAATAAGTTCCTGTCGAAGAAAGCCATTTGTATTAATATGTGGCTCCTCTGCATTCAATGAAGATATGAGTAGATATTTGAAATCAGCAGGACTTGAAGAAAATTCCTGKTTTGTCTTTTAGCAGGATATTCCTCACTTAAGGAACCGCAGGCTGAGCCTTGGATATCCTTGTTTCCCTGCAGACACTGCTTCAAATCAGCCATCTCAAYAGCTGGAATTTCTTGTGCATGTACTTTCATAGGCCTTTGGATCAAATACTTGTCGCCAGCATCATTCCCACTCTTGTGAGTGTTTTAAAGATCGAGTGTCATTCCAGATCAGCTGCTACAAACACCCGTGCCTCAGGGAACAGCATGGTAATTTTAATGGAAGTCTTCAYGTGCAATTTCAAGAGAGAGAGTTCTTAAGGGTACTAAAAAGCACCCAAATAAACACCTTTGCTCTAATATGAAGACCAGTGACTTGCACTGAATTCCGTGTTAATGTGCAGTGGTATTGTGCCCTATTAGGTGTCCATTAGAGAGATTTAATCCATGGGGAGAAGACATTGTGGCTGAGGGACCAGCAAAGCATTGGCACTCTGGCATCCGTGGGGTTCATTTTGGCTGTGCCGTTACCCTACTGGATGGTGTCAGGCAAGTCGTTCCAGTTGCTCCATGCCTCAGTTTCCCCTAATACACCATTATACAGGGGTGCAGGTACTGATCTCCTCTGGAAAGAGCCTTTCCAACCATTTATGGACRACACTGTGCACGTGCCCGTGTGCCCAGCACAGCCTGCATCGCCTGCGCTGCCCCCCAGCCCTTTGTACGGCTGCCTGGGGAGCCAGGAGCCTCCCCTAACCGCATCGGCGCCGGAGCCGCTCTCTGCCAGGGAAGATGGGTGTTTGCTCTCTGTGTCCCTGAAGCGCTCTGTAACAACAGCCCTGCTTCACCGGATTGCAGCTCTCTCCAAATAAGCAGCTGTTCCCTTCTGCCACGGGACTTTGGCAGAGCAGGAGGGCTGCCAAGGCAGCCGTGCGGCTCRCAGGAGGAGCACCCATGGGGCAGGAGCGCCGCGGGGCTTCACCGGGCAGAGCCGAGATACCCTCTGTCCACTCTTTTACCCTCTTAGGCCAGCGCATTTACTAGTGGCACCTGGAAATACAGTCTGTCCACACACCTCTGCGCTCTTCCRTTCATTCCCAGTAGCGTCCTGTGTTGGAAGTGCCCGGGGTTTGCAGGGTGATGACAAATGATGATGCTCCCCTCAAGCATTATCATCCCCGCCTCATTTTTACCTATATCGAATAATTACACCTTGCAYGCGGGAGACGTAGTTTGAGAGTTGCCCAGAATAAGCAGCGTGCACTAAAACGATGGCTCTGATTCGCAGGCTGGGAGGCGGTGAAGGTGCCTGGATGAGGGTCCTGCAGGCCCTGGCTGGTCCCGTTGCATCTGCTGTCTCGGCTCTGTCTTTGCTCCACCTTGGCCGAGTTTTTGACTTCTTCGCTCGCTGCCGCGGTGAGGTTGGCGCTTTTGCCGGCTCATATGTAATACCTGCAAGCCTGGTCAGTGACTACTCTGTTATCAGCTCTGCTACTCTGGCACAGGAGCATTTCTCCCTTGGTTTTGCAGGTGAGACAGGGGTGACTGGATTCCAAGTGACTGGAATTAACCCACTGTGGATGCAGCTTTTATCCTAACTTCATCAGAGCAAAGGCTTACGAGAAAGCCCTTCTCCCAGCACAAAATACGGTCCTGGCTTTTTAAACGCAGAAGGATCCAGGAACGTTGCCCACATTAGATCCAAGGCTCAGTCTCGGGTCTGATCCAAGCCGTGTCTCAGCCCCCATAAGCCACCGTGTCGTGGAGGAGTTCTGCATAGCGTTTGGGGCTGATAAATAAGGAGCTGCTTTCTTTGGTAGCTCTCCCTGCTTTGGCCCCAGCTAGGAACACGGAGAAAATATTTTCCTGGGAAATTACATACTCTGAAAATCTTGCTTGGACACCTCTTGCTTTAAAAAAAATCCGCCTGTCCGAGATGTCACTAAAAATCCCCGGAGCCTTTTTGAACAGGCAAAACTCCCTGCTCGCTTTGGGCGAGCAAAGAACGTCCACGCGGACGTGGGCCCTGCTCCTTTGCATGCGACCCCAACATGCCGGGGTGTTTCGGCACACGGGGCCGGGCCGGCTGCGCCCTCCCCAGCTGGTGCGGTGCCTCTGGCATCGCGTGGGCTCCCAGGGAGGGTGGTGAGAGACGGACGGAGGAGGCCGCCGCTGGGTCTCCTCGCCTTTGGAGAGACTCTCGGAGAGGTCGGAGAACTGCCCCGGGGTGGCGGTTTTGCAGGGAAATGGTGATGCCATCGGTTATCCAGGGGTTTGTAGAGCTGGAAGCGCCTGGGCTCCCCGCCGGTGCCAGTGGCTCCTTTCCAGCCAGGACACGGGATCCCCCTGTGTCTCCTGCCAGGGCCAGACGGTGCTGGTGGGATGCATTAGTGCTCCGGCGCCTCCAAGCAAGCGGGACACCAGCGTCCCCAGGAGCCGCCCCAGGTTTCCGGCAGCTTTACTCCCGCTTTTTTTTTTTCTCTCTTTTCCTCATGCGCAGCCTAAATACCTTCTTAATTTAATCTCATTATTTCCTGCCTAAATAATTCCCGTTTCTCCCGGGGACCATGTTTAAACCTTTGATCTTCTCCRAAGTCTCGCAGTCCTGATCGCATCCTTCCTGTCTAAATGACTCGGATGCCTTTCGGGCTCGTGATTTATGGATCTGCCGGCAGGGGAGCGGGGGGAGCCCCCGAGCAGCACGCCCCTAAGGAAACCGCAGCCGGGCCTGGGTCCCCGTCATAATTACTGCTCCTCTTCTCCCTTCCCCGCTCCTCTCCTCCACCCTCCGGGCAGGTCCGCGCGGACGCGGGCCCTGACCCTTTGAACGCGACCCCCATACGCCGGGGTATTTCGGGGAATAGCCACGGGGAAGAGGCAGCCTGCGCCTGCGGCTCCCGCAGAGCCGGGCTGGGGGGAAGAGGCTCTGCCTAAACATTATTGTTGTTGTTATTATTCCCCATAAATGCATGCAGACACTTAATGACCTTGGCGTGGAGCGCTTCCCGGGGATTAATGACCAGTTGGCGTTAATGGGCCTTAGCTGCACCTCGGGCCATCGGCTCCTCCCAGCCCATCATTAATCCGCAGGAAATGTCTCAGGCATCGATCCTCGGCGCTTAATTAATAAATGCAACTTGTCTCACCGGCTGAGATTTAGAGATACTTGCGTCTTCTTTCCCCACCGCTGTGAAGGTGACTTTTTTAGCCCGGGTCTCTCAGGCAGCGTTTCCTTTTTGAGGCCCCTGTGGGTTTTTTTGGTTCCTAGCGTTCATCGCGGCGTCGGATACGGCAGCAAAAAAGTGGTTTTGCTCTTGGACAGGAGGGAAGGAGATGAAACGCTGCCGGGTTTGGTGTTTCTCCAGCTAATGTGGCACAGCATGGGAAACAAATCTTTCGGAGCGAACGCAAAGCCTCGGCTATCTTCAGCTGATCACGTCCGCTGTACGAGCGCCTGCGCGCGCACCCAAAAGGCGCGTGAGCTCTCAYGGCGCAACGCTGCGGTTCCCCGGGGGCTTGGCGGGTTCTGTAGTAATCGATGTTTTTGCCTGCGAGCCGCAATTCGTCTTTAATCTTTTCGCAGGGAGGGGAGGTCTGCTACCCGCGGCGCTCGCCAGGCTTCAGCCGGCTGCTGCTCACGGGGCTGTAAAACTCTCCGCAGCTTCTGCCGGGGGCTTCGCAAGCTGAACGCTGCCCGGATTAGGCAGAAATTCAGTGCAGCCGCTCGGACGCCGGAGGAGGCGTGCAGGGGCGCACGGGAGAGGCTGCTAGCTCCTCCGGCTCGCTCTCGGAGCGCCGGGGTCGTCTTCTCCGCGCCCACGAAACCCTCCCCTCCGTCCCCGGAGTCTCCGTGGCGGCTCGCCGCTGCGCATCCCGGGCCGCGGCCGGCAATTCCCGAGGCTCCGCTTCGCTCGGCGGCACGGCCCGGTGTGGAAACACGGACCGAAACGTGGTCCCTGTTTCTCCAGCTTTTATCAACAGTTGGCTTTGTGCAGCGAGTGCCGCAGTATAAATCACGTTAATTCCTGAGGTGCTTTTCCCTGCTAAGTCTGAAATTCCCATTCTGGTCCGCTGTCTTGCCTGGCGAACTAAATTATTTTCATAGCCCCTTAAGGGCATATTGTCAGCCCAGACTTACTGCCGTTATACACCATAGCTGAAACATTAATATCTCTTCTAAATATAGTATATTGACAAGGTATCTGGTATAGTGTAAATCCTTGGGACATTTGATCCAGATCATTAAAACTGAGTGAAGGAAGGGAGGAATAGATCAAGTTACCTTGCCGCTCTTAATTCAAACAAGCGATGAATTATTCATCCCACTATTAATTCTGCAGTCCTCCTGCTTTTTATTTATTCCTCTCTTTATTTATTTATTTATTTTTCTTTCTCTTTCGGATAGGCAGCCGGGGAAGGATCCCGGGGCGCCGGCCGCGCCGGAGGATGGGGTGCCGCGGGGCGGGCTGGCTGGCCGCGCTGGCCGTCCTGTGCGCGGTCCGGCCGACCGCCGCCGGCCCAGGTAAGAGCCCGTCGCGGGGCGCAGCGGGGATCCCGCCGGCGCCGGCGGCCTGGAGAAGGAGCCTCCTGCCGCGGCGGCGGCGGCGCTTATTTTGCTGAAGGTTGCGGTAGGAGTCGCCCTGCTAAGGTCCGGGGTTCCTTTGCTGAAGTTTCTGCTAAATTTTGGAGCTGTGCACACCCATAAATGTGTGTATATATATATATATATATATATATATATATATGTGCATGCATATCGGTGTGTGTGGAATAAAACCCTCCTCCGGATAAAACGTCCCCTGGGATGCAGGGCAAGCCGAGCAGGCGACCTGGTGATTTCGGGGCTCGGTGCAGCTGCTCAGCCAGGAGCAGCCCTCCTCTCCCCAAACGCTGCCGGGTTTTTGGCCCCGGGGCCGGCGGTACCGACGGGCAATGCCGAGGGGCGCCTGCGTGCTCCCGGGCTTTCCAGTTTCCTTACGTATCCCGAAGCACCCGGTCCTTAATTCATCAGCGGCGCCATGGCTACCAGCCCCCCCCGCAGCCTCCCCGCTTAGGTATTTATTCCAGCGGCGTTATTCCTTTACCGCCATCCCCACGTCACTTTGCTGCCTCTCCCCCGCAATTATCGAGGCAAATTCCGAGTCAGAGTAATTCCGAGTCAACGGAAACGGCAAAGCGCCGCGGCCTGGCGGCACGCGTCCATCCCGCTCCCGCGCAGCCAGGGCAGGGCTGGAGGAGAAGGGCCCTTTGGAGCCCCCCGCGCCCCCCCGTCCCGGGGTCCGGACGCGCCTCCCATCTGCAGGCGGTTTTCCGTGCAGGCATCAAATGCGGCGGGGTGCTCTCGGCGCCGTCGGGCAACTTCTGCAGCCCGAACTTCCCGGGGCTCTACCCCTACGACACGGAGTGCACGTGGCTCATCGTGGTGGCCGAGGGCTCCTCCGTCCTGCTCACCTTCAGCCACTTCGACCTGGAGTACCACGACGCCTGCGGCTACGACTACCTGCAGGTCTACAACGGCGTCACGCGCGACCGCGGCAACCTGCTGGGCACCTTCTGCGGCCGCCGCCCGCCGCCCTCCTTCACCTCCTCCTGGCACGTCCTCGCCGTCATCTTCCACTCGGACAAGCACGTGGCCAGCCACGGCTTCGCCGCCGCCTACCGCAGAGGTAGCCGCGGGGCGGCGGGGCGCTGCGCGGGGGCCGAGCGGCGAGAGGCAGCGGGGCCGGCGCGGTCGCCATCGCCGTCACCAGCTCCCCGCTCGTCCCCGCAGACGTCTGCGGCGGGGAGCTCACGGCGCTCTCCGGCGAGATCACCAGCCCCGACTACCCGGACAACTACCCCAACAACGCCGAGTGCCGCTGGAGCATCCGGGCCGCGGCAGGCGCCGGCGTCACGCTGGTCTTCGCCGACTTCCAGGTGGAGAACGACGAGGAGTGCAGCTTCGACTACGTGGCCCTCTTCGACGGGCCCACGGCGGCGGCCGCCCGCCTGGGGCGCTACTGCGGCAGCCGGAGCCCGCCGCGCGCCGTCTCCTCTGGCCGTGAGCTCCTCGTCGTCTTCAAGTCCGACTTCAACATCGGCGGCAGGGGCTTCAAAGCCTACTTCTACTCCGGTGCGGGCGGCTCGAGGGAGCGGGCACGCCGCAGGAGCATGGCAAACGCCTCCCTGCCGCGGTCGCCGTCCGCCTTCTGCCTCCCGCGGCGGCCGGAGGGGACGGCGTTAAGGGACGCTGTTCGGAGGGAGCTCCTGAGCTAGGGGTTAAGAGCCAGGAGCTGCTGCCTGAGTGGGCATTTCCCACGGCACGGGAAGGGCTATCGCCATATCGGCATACAGAAAACGCAGCCGCAAGGGTGCGGGGATGCGAATCCCGGAGAGGGGCCGCGGGGCGCCGGAGGGGTCTGCGTCCAGGCGGCTTGAGATTTGCCTTTTTTTGCTTTATTCCCAAGCAGGCGAGTGCCAGGAAGTGTATACAGCTGTCAAAGGGAATTTCTCCAGTCCTCAGTATCCCAACTTCTACCCCAATAACCTCAAGTGTCAGTGGACCATCCAGCTGCCCCCAGGGTACCGAATCAAAGTCTTCTTCTTGGACTTGGACCTGGAGGGACGCAGCAGCCTGACAGACGGCTGCGACTACGACCATCTGGCGGCGTTCGACGGAGGCGCCGAAAACGCCTCCCTGCTGGGGAAGTGGTGCGGGCGAGAGCGCTCGTCTCCCATCGTCTCCAGCGGGAACAAACTGCTGCTGGTCCTCCGCACGGACCGCAACACGGCCAAGCGGGGCTTCGCCCTAGCCTATGTTGGAGGTAAGGCGGCGCGCGCAGCGCTTCCCACGGTGCTTTTGCAGAAACTACCCCCGTTTGCACGAGCAAATCCCAGCCTCCGGCATGCCTCGCTTCTCGGCCGGCGCGCTCGGAGCCACGGTGGGCGGCAGCGGTGGGTGGCTGGCACCCGGCGCGTTTCRAGGGGCTTGCTCGCGAGCTGAGCGCAAACCAGGTCTCCCTCGGGAAAAGTAACTCCGCGTGCTGCCTTCGTCCCGCGATTCGGGCACCCGCTCACGGCTCGCGGTCCGTGACTCCGCGCGGTCCGAGGGCAGGAGTGCTCCCAAGCGCTGCAGATTCAGCCGTGGGGTCCAAGGGGCTGCAGAAACAGGGGGAGAAGCGGCCGCCTCAGGCTCCATGGCTACGGAGCCGTTGGGATGTTTCCGTTTCGGCTGGGCCCGTGGAAGGGAGCGGCGGGGACGGGGCCCGCGCGATTTACAGCCCTCCGAAAGAAAGCGAGCCTTCGCGCCAGSGGAGAGGATCCGTTTGCTCCTCCTCTCCCTCTAACGCGCTTGAGTTATTTGGTAAATCTCCTAACGGTTTTATAACACACTGAGCGCAGCAAAGTGATGCCGTTTTTCCGTATTGATCCTATTGCACCTTATCTGTTTCCGAAGGCCAGGATGCGGAGGGAGCTGGAATAATCCAGTAATTCATACGGCTTGAGCTCGGTGCGGGTTAGCGTTAACGAGCGGGGCACTGTTCTCCCCGCTCCGTGTCCTGGGGGTTGCTTTCCGCACCCATCCTCGGGCAGCTCCCAGCCCCGTGAAAAATAACCTTTTTTGGGGGGGGGACGGTTGCCCCAAAAGGCCCGGTTCGGGGGCGCCCCGTCCCRCCGGTGGGTCAGGCGGCGTCTCCCCCGCTCTGCGCCCCGACAGTGGTGCCCGTGAACGTCAGCTGCACGCGGACCGACTTCCACATCCAGATCCCCGTGCAGTCCCTCGCCCCGCTGGAGAGGCACCGCGTCTACCTGGGCAGCCCCTCCTGCGCCGCCCAGGTGGCCGGCCCCAACTTTAGGATACACACGCGCTTCGACGCCTGCGGCAGCGAATCCCAGGTAAGGGCGGGGGGCCGGGGGCCGCGGCGGGCCGGGAGCCGCTCGGCCGGCCGCGCTGCCACCCTCCGCCTTGCAGAGGAGGAACAACACCTCCGTGATCGTCAGCGTCCTCTACATCGACTTCTCGGCGGGCGGCCACGAGGACGTCCACCGCTACGAAGTGCAGTGCGAGCCCAAGAGGAAGGAGGCCTGGGTGAGCCTCCTGGCGGGCCCCGACCCGCAGCGGCCGAGCCCACGGGCAGAAAACCTCGCCGACGGCCAGCGGTGGGAGGCGGAGGCGCCCGGCGCCCACGGCGCCCGGAGCCAGGACACCAGCGACATCGTCTTCATCAGCATCTGCATCCTCGCGGGGCTCCTCATGGTCATCGCCGTGGTGGGGCTGGTGCTGCTCTGACGGCGGCCCGGCCGCGGGAAACGCTCCGGCGGAGCATCCCGGCCCCGAAACGGAGCCGGAGGGCGACCTCCGCCTCCCGGTGCAGCTCGAGCAGCCTGGGCGGCAGGCGGACGCTTCCTTCCCCACGTTGTTTTCCTCCGTCTCTCAATCTGCCCGTTTGGCAACTCCTCCCGCGCTTCCCAGCTACTCCCGCACCTGCTTCCATTTGTTTTCCCTCTGGTGCTGCTACTTTCGGGAAAGTAAACTTGTTTGCCCATGGCTGCAAATAATCCTGTCAATTATTTCGAGCTGCCGTCTTGAACAGGCAAGCTGCGACCAAATATAGCAGCGTTTGCAGCAAATATTTTCCACGCTCCTGCCTGTGTTTGTGTGGGCGCCCTAGATCTGTGCGAGAGGCAGCTACCGGCACCGACGTCTCCCTTTGGCAAATGTGGATCGATACGGGTTATATGGATGTTTCCGGGCAGTGTTTTGGGATGTCCACGTGCAATATTTGGGCAGCACCTGTGTGATGAGTGGTGCTCGTCATGCACCTTTGAGCACCTCATTTGGGTTTTTTGCATGTGATCTACCCACCTCTCTCTCTCTCCRGACTTACCTAAACGCTTTAACCACCCCAAAACTGCAGAAAACGGGAACCACCCTTCTTTCCCTCTGTGTTTTCCTCCTTCCCGCCCAGGCCTTTTCCCTCTACCTTTCCAGCGCGTCCTGGTGACCAGCGTTAGCTCTGCACTGGTGCCGTCCTTGTAGCCCAAAACCAGGAGCAATGTTGGTGCTTCAGGGTGGGTCGGAAACACGAATCCGTCCTAATGAGGGCACCAAATATTTCCCGGTACCGCGTCGCAAGCCCCTCTTGCTGCCGAATCCACCTGCAGCATTTTTAACGGCAGACGGCGAGACGGGCTGGGGGGGCAGGTGCTTTTGTGACTGCTTGGGGGCTTCTTGCACCCGCCCGCGTCCGCGCGGCCCGACCTGCTCCCCTGCCTTCAAGCCGTGCCACGACGGCTCTGCGCCGGCTGCAGCAGCAGCAAAGCAAGCGGAAATAAAGGCRAAGCGCGACGGTCACCAGGCTTCGCCTGCCGGGAAGCGTTATCCCGGCTGCCTTCACACCCCTCGTGCACCGCACCGTGCTTTCGCTCCCCCCCGCCGTGGCGTTCGCGGGGGCTCATGCATCACCCACAGCAAACGAGGCGGTAGGGGATGCGCGCGATCGGTGGAGGGCGCCTTGCGCACCGGCCTGGGACAGGTTTCTYGGACAAGCAGCACCTCGTCCCCCCTGCGACACGGGGCTCTGCCTCAGTTTCCCCTTCTGCCGTTTGCCGGGCACTTTCGGAGGCCAAGAGCCTCCGGTGGCCAAGAGCCCCCACCTGCCTGGGGGGYGGCCCCGGATCTTCACGTGAGCTCGGCACGGGAAAGCTGCCAGCAACCGCACCGGAGCCGCGCGGTGGCCCAGGTGCYGGCGTGGGGCACGGGCGCCTCTCGCCCACCCGGATGCCCCAGCTCTCGGGGTCCACTGGGGTGAAGCTCGGCGCCGGGGGCCCGCTGCAGCCCGGCGAGACCCGCGCGGGTGCCGGAGGCTGCGCAAGCGCGGCGGTTGATGACGGTTCTTCTTGCAGCGGCGGCGCGAGGGGCCGATCTCGCCCCGGGCAGGCGGGTGCCGCGCAGGCAGGTCTCGCGGGGTCGAGGCACTGGCCCGTGCCGGCGCTCTCCTTCCAGGAATGGTTCGTAATTTCCAGGTTTCCGTGTTAAACTGGTCGTAAAAACAAGTGCTACCCCAATGTGTCCTTAAGCAGAAGTGTCACGCGTGCTGCTCGCCTGAGATTTATGCGGCTTGAGTGGCGTATTTAGATTCTGCTGATTCTCAGCTTTTCTTTTAAAATAGAAATAAAATGGCCAGGCAGCTCCCGTCACTCCGGAGGCCTTTCCCGTCCGTGCTCTTGCAACGAGCCCGCAGGAYATACGGGGTCTTTGGCAGCACTTTTGGCTTGCAGCATTGCACCGGTGGATATTTGGGGATATTTTCGTCCTCAGCAAACGCATCCTCGTAGCTTGGCGCACGTCACGGTTTGCAGCAGCACCTGTGGATGGAAACGGCTCCAAAACGCTGAGCCAGGCAGGCGGATGTGGTCGCCGGGCCGTGGGCTTCRGGGCTGCACCTGGAGCTTCGTGCAAGCGCCGCCGTGGTGAAATAAAAGCCCAGCGCCCGCCAAACCCTGCGGCTGARCCCGACTGAGCCGCTCTGCCAGGATTTCCCCCCTAGGCACGCGCCACCCCGAAACCGGGCTACCAGCAACCCCGCCCAGGCACCTCCTGGGGGTCCCCATTTGGGGGAGACGGGGGCTGAATTTGCCGGTGCCTCCCCCAGCCCAGCACGAGCCTGCGCTGCTTGGACCGTGAACATTTCCGCTTAGGCGAAGCACTGGCCGCAGCGGAAATGGGTTTTGCCGTTTGAGGTGGCCGTGCTAGGGGAAGAACGTTTGCCCGCTATAGGGGCACCCGTCATAGGGAGATAACCGCTTTGTATATAATAATATATAATTAGCAAGGATTATCCATATGCTAGTCTCATCGACAGAGGCCATAAACGTCGCTCAGCGGACTGCCAGCGCAGGAATTAGAGCATCATTAATTGCAGCCTAATCCTGCCGTGGGCTTCCCTTTTTCGCATCCTTGGGCATGTCAAATCACCTTTGCGCTGGAGCTCGGCTTCCCCGCCTGTAAAATAAGACTAAGGCCACTTTATCCCCCTGAACAGGGGGTTTTACCCTGCAACACCTGCAGCTGTGCAGCTGTTAGGTGTTTAAGCAGGCACGGCTAAGACGAGAGCCCTCCGGCCGTTGCTTTCCCCTCTGCAGCGCGGGCGCTACTACGAGCGGGCTCATTCGTATTCAGGCGGTATTAAAACACCGAACAGCGCTGCAGTCATTTAGAGCAGCAAGCCAAATTCAACGCTTATTCTGTGCTGCATGGAGGAGCAAGCAGTCGTGCGGCCATGGCCAGACAGGTTGGGGGACTCCCTAACCACCTTCCCTCCCTTTATCCCTTCTTTTCTCCCTCCCCCAGTTCCTCCTCTGCTCCATCCCCCGGCTCCTGCTGCACGCAGGCTCCAGGGCTCCTCCGAGCCGTCGGGTGTGAACGTACCTTGGGAGCAAAGGTGCCCTCCGGCTCTGCAGCCGGGATGGCTGTGCCCTGGGCACCTCCGGAAACCTCCTTCGAACGACCGGGGCTCTAGGGGAACGTGTGAGGGATCTGCGGTGGCTCCTTGGTGTAACATCGCTCGTTCCGGGGCCGACCCGGCAAACCTTCATCTTGCAGGGCTGCCAGGAAAGCAAAGGAGATCTACAAGTTTGGGTTCTTTGTGGAGAAAGCTTTGAAGGGCCTCTCAAGAGATGAGAAACGTTGAGATGCTGTGCACCCTCTTCCACGAAGGATGGGGAAGGTGTCTGGTCTGCTCCCCTGCTCCTTCGCCCAGGTAATTTGCAGCAAGATAAAGCTCCTCTTAGCCATGCTTGCTGACGGGGCAGGGAAGAAGCTGGTGCCTTCCAAAACCAGCAGATTTGCCTCTCAGAAGCTAGGGTCAAAAGGCAGCTTTGGCAGGGATGATTTTGCAGGAGTGACCTCTCCTCTCTGTCTCTCCCAGTGCTCCTCAGCTCCCCCCCATACCCCCTTCCCAGCAGGACTCACAGCACAGGCGGCAGGCGAGAACAGCGACTGTCACTGCCCCYGGAAGGTGCTCCCCATCTCTTTTTGCTCACTGCAGGGAGACTCCATCATCTGCTTTATGAACTCTTTTGCTGAAAGAAATTTGCAGGCTGGGCTTCATATGACAAGAAAAGGAAAAAAGAAGAACCTTCCGTGCAGGTTGGGTGCCTCCTTGATTTAATGTTTCCTCTGTAAAAAAAGGAACCAGCTATTTCACAGGCAGCAGGCTGGAGAAGTGCAGCACAAAGGGAGCCACCGCTCAGATCTTCATCCTTCTTTTTCATCTAAAAGGGTTTCCCCCRTGTGAAGACAGGAGCTCAGGTACCTGTGCTGATGTCGCCCTTCCAAGCCCACCCTGGCCCGGCACAGAGCCCTCTCCAGAGAGGCTGCATTTGCGAACGGTTGAGCCATAACTGACCTAAGGCCCCAGAAAAGCCTGAACGGAGACTGTATTTCAAGGGGTTTCAAGACCAGAGAGCCTTTTGGCCATTGGTTTAACCACAAGCCGCAAGGCTCCGCTCTCCCCACCTGGCTGCACTGGGCAAGAGAGGCAGCGACGAGTGCTTGGCCGTGCTCGGCTTCTGTTTGAGGAGTAACAAGCTCATTCAGACGATAACCTGAGGCTCARATAAGTGCAGTTGTGCAGGTCCCCCGGGCACCCTAGCACATGTACTGTTATCAACAGGGAGGCTCCACGCAGAGGGGAAATCCGCTCTGTATTGAGTGAATAAACACTTGAGCATCCCAGTGTCACATTTAGCATCGCTCTGTGGGAAAATTAAGCACTATTTTGGCYTACTGCTATTTCTTCTCTTTGCTTTTGTCTTCCTTCCCCACCTTCCTTTCTGGTTTTCTCCTTAAACCACTCCCTTGTGTCCCCACCTCTGCTCTTATCTCCGCATTTCCTCCTGTGCTKCTGTTCTCAAGCTCAAGCCTCAGGGATCTTTTCCAGTTCCCCCAGACAGTCAGTTTCATGCAAAGCTCAGTCTGTGAATCTWCATCCCAAATGTTACTGCCAGCTTTAACGTCAGCCCGCAGGAGCTGGACCCAGAACTATACACTTAAGTCCCTTTGAAAATAAGTTGTGCAAAAAATATTAGGGATTAAACAAAGGGAAGTTAAATGAGTCAGAGTTTTCTCCAGGTGTGCAGTAACCCTGCTTCCCAGAAGTTAATTCCCAAAAGAAAAATATTTAGCACACACTGAGAATGAAGCCAAAAAAATCTGCTCTGCAACACGTGCCTTGGAGAGCTGAAAGCATGCAAAACAGATCAAATAAACCAAAACAATCTCTTCCCTGAAGTTTGCTCAAAGAGAGGTGTCAGAGCCCAGGAGAGGACGTGGAAAAAGTCACTTAAAAAAGATGGGCGTGGTAGAGCTTTGTTTATAACCCAGAGCAAAGTCCGATGGCATGGGAAGGACTGAGATGGCAGTGTGCGTGGAGCAGAAGAGCTCCGAGAGGTTGTTCCCCTCTTACCGCAGGCTCAGGAAGGCAATGCTCGGCTCATGTGAATCCCAGGTAATGTTGGACRGGTGGTAAAATTACAGCAAATGGTTCTCAGACGTGCCTGCTGACAACGTCTGGTATCTCTCTTGCTTGCCCCACTTAGGAAAGTAATGCGCAAATGCTGAGATGTGGTCAGGTTTTGTTTTTTTTAAATACACCCCGAGCACAAGGCTGGAATTCCCCGCTCTCTTCCCATTCCTCCGCATACCACAAACACCACAGAGATGCTCTGGGCCATATTAGGCCCTTGTTTATAGCTATGTTGCTCTTGCTTTTAAATTTTACGGTGCTGTGTCATGAATGGCATCACTTCCACCAGATTGTTTACTAATAAAAGATTAGGAAAAAAAAAAAAAGAATCCGCACCACCTTCCCTATCTCGGTTCCCAGAACTAAACTGTGACAAACAGAAGTGGATCTCACCGAGCGGCTGTTCTCAGAGAACTGCCGTTTCTCCAGAGCAGCTCGCTTACAGCAGTCGTGCTGTCTCGAGTGTTACCCGCACGGTGCATCTCAAGCAGTTTCAGGGAGTCAGTAGTCTCTCCCCTAGATTGCAGTCGTGCAGACCAATGCACAGCACAGCATAAATTGGCCATGCTAGCACGTGTTTGGATAGGGCAAAGTCCTCCTAATGTGTATGATCCATGTGGGAAATTTCTCTGGCTCAGCTTTCACTAGGACCACAAGTTCCTTATTTTCAGGATTTTCGCTTCTCACAAATGTTACCCCAAAACTGAAAACTCAGGCTAGCACCAGCAACAGAAAGCTGAAAATAAATACTGCAGGTCTTGGCATCGCAGTTCTGGAAGCAAAGCCTAAAATGCTCATTGATCTTGAACCCCTTTTGTAACAGCCCAGGATACATGAATTCAGTCATGGCTATGCAGTTTGAAGTTATTTAAAGGAGAAATGGATCTGATTATTTGTAAGAAATAAATTGTGGGTTTTAACGTCCCTCGCTAGAGCCCAGTTATCAAGTGTTAAGTCTTCACTGACATATTATCTGTACAGTCATCACCTGCATATCTATCAGCTTCTGCCTCAGTCCCATAGTGTTTCCAGCACACCTATCTTTAACTGTCTACAAGTGAAATATCTGTGTGTCCAGGTTCAGGCAGCATGTCACTGTTTTCAGAGAAGTCAGCTGTCTGAAGATACCTTCCCTCTGCGTACAGTAACAACAGTCTTGCACTGGCCCAAGCAGTTCTGAATTACCTGCAAACACAACAGTGTTTACGTGTTCTTAGAAGAACCTGCAAATATCTAATGAAATTTAGAGTTCAATACTTCAGACAAATTTTGGGTGCTTCTTTAGCTTTTAGTGTCCAGAAAAAAGGTATTTAGCAGATCCACATAACCACATGCCACCACTGTTTTAGGATGAAGATCTGAATAAGGTGTCCCACTGCATTATTTGTCCTCAAGTGACTCTTTGGAGATAGGAGTGCTGACCACAACTTATCAAAAGACACTTCCTAGTGGTATACTAAACTTCAATTCCCACAACTGCTAATAGGCAAGTTTCACTCATCCCAGTATTTGGCTCTCTCTACCCCGATAGGTTGATCTCAGAAAATGGTTTGTGAACAGACAGTACTTTTACTTCCTACCAGTAGAGAAAGCCTGTGCCTGCCACAGCCTTAATAACGGGGAGCATATGGAGAACAAGATGACTTGTGGCACTAAAGAAATCAGAGTAAAAAATGAAAGGCCAGATTTCCAGTGTTTAATAACTAGTTTATTTCTGGTTCTGTTTTTTTGTTGCTTAAATTTGTTTACACAATCATTCTGAAGTATTTGTTCCTTTTGGAGGACAAAAGCTGTTACAAGGAGTATTTTCCTTACCAGCTCATTGTATTTAGAAATTTCATTTCAAGTTTTTTTTCATGTTACAGTACAAACAAGCACCACATTTAAATCATGAACGAGGTATAGAAGTTTGAGAGAGCTATTCATTAAATAGCAAAGAGGCATTAGATAGCACCTACATTCCAGGGCGTTTTGATTTTCACCCCAGAGCTTCAGAAAATGCCTGCAACGGTTAGGTCACTGAGGCTATGGAATGATGGACAGCAAGTTACTGAAACCTATTTTGTGTCCAACTTTGGAAAGGGGAGCAAAGGGAAGGAGGCAGCAAAAGGAAATCAGCTGGCCATCTCTTGCCCCATCAGAACCCAGCTGCAGCAGATATGGCTGATTTAGGGCTAACAAGAGTACATAGCTATCCACTGGCAATCTCCTTGGTTAGAATAATCACTCTGGATTTCCAGTATTTCTACTACCACAGCACAGAGCTGCTCCTTTATGCTTACACCTGAAGATCCACGTCAGGAATGGAGCCAAACTGAGGTATGACAAACTGTGGTAGAAGTGAGAAACATGTGAGTCAGCAAAGGTGGCTTTGTAGCAGGAAAATATACAGCATAGTAGCAGAAATGTTTCTTGCAAGAAGCCCACATAGATTTCCACCAAGTCAGATTTACAGCACCACTTTCATCATTACTGGCTCCTGTCTTCCRCGGTCCTGTTCATATGGTGGTGCCAAGTGAGCTGCACTGTCAGCACTTCTGCGCTCCTAAGATGGAAAGGGTTCCCAGTTCTGCAGAGATGTAGGCACACCAAGTTCTCACTCAGCATCAAGCACCTCACTTTTTATGGCTCTGTACAAATGCAGGGACAGTGAGCGTGCCAGTCTTGACTTCTGCTTGGATTTCAGGTTTGTGCTTTAATGAGAATACAAGAGCTCGCACCATTCTGCGATACGGTGTGCTAATGAGACGGGAAGAGAGATGAAAAGCTTCCCGCTCAATATTTTCAGCCAGTGGGTGATCAATCTGAAAACAGCAAAGTATAAAATTAGATCTTTACATTTAATAAGGAGACCAACTGATTGAAATTGGAGTTTGGTGCTTTTCAGAGTTTCTTCATTAATCAGCCTAGATTCAAGGAAATCTGCTTCCCATCACAAGTGAAACAGGAAGAGCAATTTAATTCCACCCTAGCAATTAAGGAACAAGGCAGTGTGGTCAGTCGCAGGCAACACATTCATGTCTCCAGCTGGGTGGCAGTACTTTGCCATCACAACAGGAAACTAATCTGCAACTAGCTTTGGGGATCGAGTTCAACTGCAATTATAAGCTACACCACACTGTCTCCATCAAGCTTACTTTTGATCTTGCTGATATAACGCACCTTGGATACTATTTTAAAGTCAATTCTAACAGCAACCCTAAGACATGCCAAACACTTGGCAACTCTGCCTGGTGCTATAAAGGGAAATGTGGGCTCTGTGTGTGTGGAAGGAGGTGTAATTAAGAATGCAGAAAAGGGATTTGCTAAATGTTAATTATGCAGTTATTGCTTCAACATGAGCCAAAACCTGTAATTTAGCACAGCTTAGAAAAAAAATCCCCTGCCTATCAAGAAAGGGTTTTAATTTCAGTTCTGCCTTTTTTGATTGGGAATCTCCCATGCTTTTGCATACAGGAGATTCCAGCATGCCAAATAGTACTCTTACAAGTCCTTTGCCCTCTTTTATTCTCTTTTTGCTACCCCTCACTTAATTTGCCCCTCTGCTGGGCTGCACTAGAAGCCCTTTTGTATCCATTCAGCCCCATTCTCCCTTCCTCTTTCTATCAGCCTTTCTCAGGTGTCCCTGCTTTCCTTTTGCTGGGCCCCTGTGGCTCCCCTGCTTATATATGCTGTTCACATATGGTGGTAGCTGCAAGCCAGAGGAGTAGTTCAGTTTCGGGTGAGTCCTGTTCAGAGGGGGTTCTGCCTGGTCCTGCTTTACCTAATACCATTTGTTTTAGGGTGATACCATATCCCTCATGTCCCATAGGTTCAGACTTCATCACTATGCATAGATGCACTCCCCCAAAACTGGACTTGACCAGCAGCCTGGGAAAGGTCAGCTTTCCATAAAATCATTCTGAGACCTTCCCACAGCAACCCATCCTTTTGCTCTGCCTCAGTCCAGAAGGACTAGAAGTTGAAGAGGTTGTTTTCATAGCTAGCAACACATAGGTTTTTAACTTTTCTCTGAAACTCTTGAGTGCCTACCACTTGACTTGCCATTTAAAGGATAATTAATGAATAAACTAAATGATAATTATTACAGAGTTTCATAGAGCAAGCAAACTGATCATGAAGCCTTGCAGCAAATCCTGTTTGTTTATGCAAAGATACCAGAGGGATCTGGTATTTAGCACCACTTTATATACTGTCAACCCTGCCTCTGTTTTTGCAATAGATTTCAATTTACCAATACTTAATTACTTAAATACAAAACATCTAAAAGGTCCCAGTGTTGCTTTCGCAGCTGATAAGTAGCAGAGAAAACTATATGTTCTACTAACTTCCTTCTTCTCTTATACGGCCTAGCTGCAGCAGATATGCAACTGTCCCATTTGCTAGTTATGTAAAGGAGAGCAATACACACCTCACTTACAATAAACATGTTCACTTGGTCAAGAACAAAAAAATCTACCTTGAAAACAAAGCTCCTTATAAATATAGACATGCAGAGAATCACAGAAAACAGGAACAGGTCATCTAGCCTTGTCCCCACCCTGCAGGCAGGATCACCTTTATAGTAACTACATCTGAAAAAGGTTTGTCTAACTTGTTCTTATAGGAAGTTACTCTTTCAGCCAAAGACAAATGGACCTGAACACTACCTCTAGGTCCAGGGCTTTGCAAAGCAGCTTCCGCGCGTTCTTTCTGAAAACCTCCGTCTTGGGATCACTCTTGACTTCTATTGAGGGTTTGTTTGAATGGTCTTTGATGAAAGTTCGCCACTCCGTGTAAACATCCTTTGCAAGGCTGGCCACATCGTGATCTGAATGTTTGCGCATCTTATTCACTGTGTGACCTGGAAAACAGCAACAGCTCATTCAGCTTTGGTAGGTGGACAAAATATAACAGACACAAGAAGTTATACTGGGGCTAAAATAGCCCCACACATTTGTAATTCAGGCARTGTCAGCAAAATAACCAAAGCATGGGCACAAATGTAAATACGAAATCACTAGGGGCAAACMCTGAAGTTCTTATTCACTGATTTCTGCAGTGATTCCTGCAGAGCACTGGTGAGGCCGTGTCTGGAGTACTGTGTCCAGTTCTGGGCTCTCCAGTACAAGAGAGATATGGAGCTACTGGAGCAAGTCCAGTGAAGGGCCAGTAAGGTGATTATGGGACTGGAGCATCTGTCATGAGGAGAGGCTGAGAGAGCTAGGACTGGTTAGCCTGAAGAGCAGGGTGTAAAGAAGACTGAGCCAGACACTTTCCAGTGGTGCCCAGTGACAGCACAAGAGGCAACAGGTACAAACTGAAACACAGGAAGTTCCACCTGAATATAAGAAAAAACTTTTTTACTTTGAGGGTGACTGAGCACTGGAGCAGGTTGCCCAGAGAGGTTGTGGAGCCTCCATCCTTGAGGATATTCAAACCCCAGTGGGACACAGTCCTGGATAACCTGCTCTAGCTGACCCTGCCTGTGCCAGGGAGTTGGACTAGATGATCTCCAGAGTTCCTTTCCAACCTCAACCCTTCTGTGATTTTTGCCTGAGCAATTACCAAGCAGTTGAGTTATTCATGTGAAAATTACTCTTCCGAGTCACTAAGGTGTGGAGAGACACTTATGTAATACAGGGCTACATACATTTCTAGACAGATATTACATCTGACATAAATGTTGTAAGATTGGTCTACAAGGAATACTTTTTTTTTAAACTAAAAAACCCTTAAGGAAGCAGATGGGGCTAGTGATGTTTATAGTGTTTTGTAGTGTTTTAATATGAGAACATCACGGTGCCTCCGAGCAGAATCTTTCCAATTGACATGAATAATTTGTTCAGCATACCGACACCCCAGGTACTACACCGAGGCCTGCCAGTGCAAAGAGACTTTCCTTTGAGAGGAGACAGAAGGGATCCTTTTCCAGCTGGATATTTTTCTGACCTACTGGTTGGTCTCACTAGCGGTAGTGCCTGACCGGCGGTAACACCACTGGCCAGAAGAGGTCACTGTTAGTCTTCTGCGGCTTTCTTCCAGCCCAGCAGCGTTCAGGCAAGCACCGAGAAAAATCTCAGGAAAAGGCTGAATGAGCTAAAGACGGCAAACTAAATGACAACTCAGAAGTAAGAAGAAAGGGGCAGATCCCGTCTCCTTTTCCAAGGCAAGGAGGGCTCTTTGAATAGAGATCCAGCTGCTCTAATGGCAAACAAAGGCCAGAACGACCACCTCTTGCTTCCRGATACTTTGGATGCTCTGTGCCACGTATGATCTTCATAGACAGGAAAGGCAGGGTCCGTGTGGTCTCACGTTATTCCTCCCCCCAAGTCCTGTGGAAAGTGGTCAGGCATAGGGCTGTGTTATTTGCCTGGAACTGCCAGTCTGCTGGGGATTTCTCAGCGTGAGGATGCACTAAGCACTTCTGGGCCATTGCGAGGAGAATTCTTGCACATTTGGAGGATTCAGCCAGGTCTAATGGAAAGGCCCATCTCAGACCGCAAGGGAGCACTCTGCCCTGCCCCCAGCAGACGGCAGTAGAAGGAACGACACAGAGAGGTGCCTGTGAAGATCTCTTCAAAAATTCTGCTGCAGAAGGAGTGATGCAATATTTGGTAATAAGCAGGCAGCCTTCATATACTGGGAGGAATTAYAGGAGCGCTGACTTTTTTCAGTATGAGTTATGAAAACTGCAGGCTGAATACCAATGATTTTTTTATTCAGTGACTGGATAAACCTTTTGAGATCACTGCTACAAAATCACATCTACACTCCTTTCTTAAAAAAAAAAAAAAAAAGCCTGTGAGCTAGTCTCTTTTGTATTGGTAATCCAAGCAGCAAAGGATGCAAGGCAGTCTAATATTCACACTCTAGATCAGGCAACAAGACGTACCTATTTTTGTTGAAAGTAACACTTCCTTGGAAGGTAGTTTCTTTTTCAGCTCCTCCAAAGCTTCAACCAGATTCTCTTTCGGTTGCCCTGGAAGCTCAAGTATAGATTTCCACCGTTTTATGTCTTCCACAACCACAACTCTCTGAAAAAGAGAAAARCCATGAGAAAAGTGGAATATTCTTATTACAAATAAAGACATTGGCTTCTCCTCAGCTAATGGGACTGCTATTGACACATGAATTATTGATTACAACACGAACCAGAGCACAGAATACATGACGGTCTGGAATGATGGGTATTTGCTTGAGATTAGCACCCTACTGCAAATCAAGATGGAAGTAAGTAGAAGGCAAAGTAAGATACTTAATCTTGTTCTGCCAAACTCAGGGCGCTTAACAGCAAATGTTTGCTAGAAGAGAAGTGTTCTGAATTTAAGGAGTCTGTGGTATAAATGCACTGTAATACAAAAGGGGATAAGATAGGGAGGCAGCCAATTATATCATCCTCAGCAGCCTGGCAGAATCTGAATCTTGTTCAGATTGGTTTCAAAGTTAAAATTACGTCAGCAGAGAGAGAAATGAAGCATCAGGAGCAGGATCGCAATCTCAAGAACACCTGAGATTTGCACAACGTTTTTTATTTGAACTGTTTACAGCAGAACTTACTAGAAGAGGCTGCAAAATACACAAGTCTCATTACACTTCAGATGCGAGGCCTCTTACAACGATTCAGCAAAGGCCAGACAGCCGGTGCGCTCCGTGCGCCACCCTCCTGCTTTCTGCCTTACGTTAATAAGCTCTTTGGCGCAGGCCGCCCGCCCCTCACCCGCTCCCGAGGCCTTCGAGGCCGCGGCGCCCCTCAGCCCGCTCCCCGCGGAGGCCTCCCCTCACCCCGGGGGCAGGGGGAGGGGGCCGCCCCCCCCCCCCCGGGGGCGCAGCCCGCCCGGTCACCTGCCTTGAGGGACTCGAGGGTGGCCTGGCGGTAGGCGCCGGGGGCGGCGGCGGCCCCGCGGGGGGGCCCGGCGGCGCGGGCCCTTCGCACCACGAAGCGGTCCATGCCCGCCCCGCCCCCTGCCGGAAGCCGCCGCCGCCCCGCCCCTTCCGCCGGGTAGTTCCCGCCCGCGGCGCGGCCCCGCGGGGTGCCTGGCCCCACCCCGCAGATAGGACTACATCTCCCAGCAGCCATCGCGCCGCGGGGTAGTCTCGCGAGACTCTAACGGCGCTCTGCCCCGCCCCGCTCGGCCGGGGCGCTGCGGGAGGGGGAGGAAGATGGCGGCGCGGCGGGGCGGCCTCCTCTGCCTGCCTCTCGCTGTGGTGCTCCTGGCCGGCGGCCGGGCCCGAGCGGCCGGGCCTCCTCCTCCGCCGCCGGGCTCCTCCGAGGCCTTTGACTCCGTGCTGGGCAACACGGCGTCGTGTCACCGCGCCTGCCAGCTGACCTACTCCCTGCACACCTACCCCAAGGTAGGGGCGGGCCCCGCCGCGGCGGCCGTGCGACCCCCGGGCCCGGCCCCTCGTCCTGGCCCCGGCTGGCAGGAAGCGGCCGCGTTTCCCCCTCTCAGCGAGAGGGGCTCCTGGCCGCGCCGCGCCGCGCCGCTCCGCACGCCTTCCCCGGCGGCGGCGGGCCTCTCTTTAAATAGGCACGGGCCTGAAAGCAGCGCGCGATCCAGGAGTGCTCCGGCTCGGCCAGCGCAGCGCTGCTTTGGGGCTGCCAGCCTCATCCCGCCTGGGTGCTCGCCCCCTCGGAGCAGGGAGTGCTGCGGCTTCTCGAAAGATACGTGCTTCTCCTCGGAAGCGTACACTGCTGCTAGCCAAAGAGACGCCACATCGTCTAAAAATCCTCTCTCAAAGTATAGCTTAGTTACTTGTGGGTTTGGGGTTCTTGTTTCTTCCCCCCCCCCCCCATTTCTAAAGAGGCAACTGTAATTTGACTTGGGCTTCTCTGTATTTTTAGAGCACTAAAACAGGACAGTGGCCAACACAGGCTACAGATCCTGAGCCAGGACACCAGTGCGACACTTGAGTTTTGGAGGATGAGGCATAAAAGATGGCAGACGAGTAGCTTGACAAAACCTTCAACCTGTATTTTGATTCACTTGCACAGAGAATTTTCTCTCTTGTGATGAAGAGCATAGAGAAATAGCCTCTAATAGCAATATAGCTTCCCACCCCAGAGTTCGTTGTCAGTTCAAAGCTTTGTACAGTTCTGAGCTACTGGTTTGAATTTGGAAAATCCATTCCCTGTTTCAAAATCTCATCTTTCGTGGTTTGTTCTTGGCAAAATACCTTATTCTCTATTGCAGCTATTTAGCAGTTTGAATTATAGGTGATGGGAACTTTTATACTACCTTTGAGATTTCACATGAGGGCAGCAGGCAGTAATAAGACAAAAAAAGATGGCAGCAATAGTATTAGGTAATAGGGCTTTGTTTTTGTATGAATTTGTGACTCAGTAGTTGATACCGGTATTTCCACAGAGGGAAGTAACAGGGATTTGTGTGGAATAAAAGTGAACTTGGATCCGCACGTATGATGTGTTTTCATGCCTACATATAACAATAGTGAGGAGAAAGAGCAAAACTTGAGAATTAAATTAGGACTAAACATTATCCTAAAATATTTCCTTACTATTTTGGAGTAGTTTTCTTGTTTTTGTTATAAGACCCTTTCAAGTTCAAGAAAAGCTGATTATTGCTGTGATTTTTTTTTTTTTTACAGTACCCTTCCAACTCTTTATGTTGTGTTGTTGGAGCTGTCAAATGATACAGCCATCTCTTCCATTTCATTTAGTCTTTGTTCCATTTGTCRCAAAACTACCAGTTAAATTGGAGGAAATTGTTTTAATTGCCATTGAAAAGCAAGACAAACATTAAGACCTGKGTGCAAGAGTACAATAGAAACATGTCTGCTAAAGTTAATTCATTATGGATATTAATGTACGTAACATGTTTTCTGCAACAACATAACTATCTTAACTCTAACAATGCTGACAAGATGGCTAAGTTTTAATCTATATTGTTTTCTACTTTTCTATATTAAAAAGCATATGAACTTGTGCTTTCAGAGAAACATAATGGCCAGTTCATTTGCAGTGGATTGCACAGTAAGGTGTGGTATGTTTGTCTTCTGTTATATGAATTCAGAGTCTTTTTTCCATGTGTAAAGCAACTGGCTGCAATCATTTGAGTCATTGTGTAGGTAATAGGTTTGACGGATTTGATTTTGCTGAGTGATCGCTAATAGGAGTGTTCACATGAAGCAGGCAGTCATTAGTTCTGCAAGGTGAGGAGCACCATATGTGGGAAGTGTGTGTCCCTCCCTTTGATATGGTGGATAGAAGAAATACTAGGTATAGATTTTCTGTACTGGCATAATCGCAATGTTTTTTATAGTTGCTATAAGGAATTACTTTCCCTTTCAGTTCAATATAATAAATAAAAATGCCTGTTTGTGAAACTATTTTGGCAAGTAACCAGTTAACAGGGTACTGGTGTAGTAGTACATCAGAAGATAATCTTCTATTTTAACAACTCTGTCGTAATTCTAATTAGAGTATAGTAGATATATTGTAGCATGTTGTCAAAATATRTCTTTGTTTTGCTCCTCACCTGTTGGGTTCTGACATTAAACTTTTGAGGGRGAGGACTGTCAACTTCTTGTATGATTAAATGAAGACTATTGGAGTATGTCAGTAAATTTTTTGCAGCCAGTATCTCTTATTTTTTAAACCATCAGTTTTTCAGAAACGCAGTGCAACTTTGCTTTGAGTTGTAGGAGGCTTGAATGTACAAAATAGTTTGCTGTTCAGGGTCTGCCCACTGCAGAATAACGAGCTCTCTTCGAAATAAGGAAATCAATAGTTATATTACACTGTTAAAGAGCTGTAATTTGGCTTTGTTTAATATCATCCAGAGTGTCATGTTTAGCTGGCTGTGGGGAAGGATGGTGATAGAGTGATGCTCTAGTAGATGACTTTCTATAACTCTTCCCACCCCCAAAAAGGGAAGAATTGTTTGTTTCTTGACATTTTATTCTTGAATGGAGGAATATGAGTCTTTGCTTGTGCCTTCCCAGGAGGAGGAACTGTTTGCGTGCCAGCGAGGCTGCAGGCTGTTTTCCATTTGTCAGTTTGTGGATGATGGCATTGATTTGAATCGGACCAAACAGGAATGTGACTCTGGTAAGAATTCAGTACTCCTTCAACATCCTGTAGTATATAAACAAATGAAGGGAAGAGAAGGAATGTTAGGATGTTGTCAGGTTGGTGGGATTATTTCAGTGGGGATTTTTGTTTTTGTTTTTTGACAAATTCTTAAACATTATGTCCAGGATATAAAAATCTGTATGGAAATTTTCTGCTTTGTGGAAGTTTCTCCTTACCTGATACTTAGTGTTGTCATCTTACTGTGTTTCTGAAATATAATCAGTTGATTTAAATAAATTAGAAATACTTAATTTTATTATAAAAAGTTTGTCATAGAAGATAAAAAGTCTGAACAAAATAACTTACCAAGTTAACAGTTTTCCTTCAATTGTTCCATGCAACATCACTCCCATTTACATTCCTAGCAAACTTGGTTATAAATGTATAAAGGTAAATAAATCAGCTGGTGTAAAAATCTTAAAGTCCTGTGTCTTGTAACTTGTAGTCTAGGCTACGTCCTGAGGTTTATCTAAAACTATACAGTTGGGAATGAGGTGCGTGTTTTGTTTGAAATCGCTGTGAAATATTTGTGACTACTTCTCTCAGATTATCTGTATTAGAGCAAAAAGCTTATAGTGAAGATGAAATATGTTGCTGTAGAGCAGCTGTTTTTTTTTCCCAGTCATATAGAACTTTCATCCAGTAATACTGAGACAGTTGGTTAACGCTTTTATTCAGAGCATAAGTGGGACATAACAGCCCAAAGCAGGAAAGCTGGTATCTCTCCCTCTATATTTCAAATACARTTAAGCACCAAGTCAGTATGGAAAAGAGGCTTTTACTCTCTCAGTAATTCGTGAAAGCAAGAAGACTGGTGGCTAGCTGAGAGAGCTGATAGAAAGTTTGTAGGTAGAAAGCCTGACGTGCAAAGATGCTAATGCGATACAAAGCTGCATTAAATACTCTAGAAATGGGCTAATGCTCTAGTCTGTCATACACYGTGTATAGCTGTGATACAGCATGTCAATCTAGTTGTCAAACCACACATGAGAGAGTGCCATGAAAAGGGTAATGCAGCAATAGACCAAATGTAGAGGTAATTGAACAGTTGCTTACTTTCTGGTTTAACTCTTCTCTCTGAGGCTGTTGTCTTTTGCCAGCTTATGTTCTGTAATCTGTTACATTGGTTGGTGCCCTGACTAATTATTCTGTGCTTGGCAAGATACTTCCTGGCTGATCTGCTCAGTGCTGTCTTCTGATGTTTCTTTATGAATACTAGCTCTAGTTTGGTGGCAGTTTTACCACAGAATTGTTGTTCAGGTGCTATGAACTGAATACTAAGATGTTTAGCTGCTGATGCCACGCTTCTCGCCAGGATTTTTCATGCCTGTAGCTTTCCTGATGGTRCACTTGCTCATTTTCCTCTCCTGTGGGAAGACTGGGAGAACTACTGTACTCTGTATTTCCACTTGATTCGAGTCTTCAGTTCTGGTAATGCTGTAACATCATCYGTCTAGCTTTAGTGTTTTGGGGAAGAGCTATTGCCATGTATTGTCTCCCAATTTCTCCACGTGTAAGCTGTAGTAATTCAGGTTTCTTGGTCTTTATGGTCTCTAATGAACAATTCTTATAAGATATTTGTAAAACAAGAAAAGAGTTGGCTTCATTTTTGGTAGAAATTGTTCAGTTAGACTTCCAATGCAGTTTCTGTACTCATCACATCASCAGGAGAGCACTCTCTTGTTTTGCTGTGATACCATAACTTCTGCTGTTACCTCAAAGGGATTTAATGGACTGATGGTCCTTCTATTAAGTTCTTTTTAGGATCCCAGCTCTGTTCTCTCAGGTAAAATTCATATTTCATGTGATATATGCAGCAAAAACTATAGTAGTAATGGGAGGATGAAAGCAAACCTGCATCCCTGAATTCGTCCAGAGTAATACTCCTGACCAGTTGCTCTGATTGCATTCAGATTTCAAATACATTGTCTGTCTGAGCTCTGATCCCTTCACCTTCACTAGTCCAAAGAGCAAGTGCTACACTTGGAGTGGTTGCTGTATCTTTCTCTACAAATGAGATTGTCGATCTTCAACCTGCTGCTTTGTTCCTGATCCAAGTTATACTAAAAATGTTTTTCTTAACTAAAATACAGAAATTATCTTCTCATTTGGGGAACTTCTTCCTTGCAGCCTGTACTGAAGCATATTCCCAATCTGATGAACAATATGCTTGCCATCTTGGATGCCAGAACCAATTGCCATTTGCTGAGTTAAGGCAAGAACAAGTAAGTAGATGACATGTTTTTCAAATACCACCTACTTGTTTTCTGCTCAATGTGTCTTTTAAATTTGATAAAATGGAAGAGAAATCTTCCTAAGGAGTGAAATTTAGACATGGGCTGAAGAAGAAACTGACTTCTTTGTCATGTAAAAGCAAATGGAAAACCCCTTAGTATTGTGTTTGCAGTTGATGTCCCTGATGCCAAGAATTCATCTCCTCTTTCCTCTGACACTGGTGAGATCATTCTGGAGTGACATGATGGATTCAGCTCAGAGCTTCATAACATCCTCATGGACTTTCTACCTTCAAGCAGATGATGGCAAAATTGTCATATTCCAGGTGCTTGTCTTTTTYGTTGAGATTAAAGTGTCCCAGGTGCGCTAAATGTTTAACTCTGCTCCTTCCAGTAGCAGAAAAGACTGTGGAGCACTTTCAGAAGTGTTTAGTTTTTTTGATAGTATTTCACTGCCTTTTAGGGCCAGTGCAGGAAAAAAAATCAAACTTATGTGAATGGTGCATATCTTAAGGTTATCTTCCCTATTAATTTTGAAAATGAGAATGATCAGGATTGGCTGAAGCTTGCAAGCAGGATCTCCTAACTCCTTATTTTGTTTTAGTCAAAGCCAGAAGTACAGTATGTTCCACAGCTTGATCAGGAAACTGGAGATACGAGAGAATCCTTGTCACTGAGTAAAACAGCCTGTAAGTTGATTTTTGTGCTTTGGAAGAACAAATGCAAATATTTCATGCTATGCGAGGGGAAAAAAAAAGTTGCATGTGCACATGAAGGCAAATGTTTTAGAAAGCTAAAATGTAAATATATTTATGTCATGTAGGCTGCCCTGTGCACACTTCCACAAAATCTGTGGTAGAAACCAAACTGTGCGGGAAATAAACATGCAAGTTAGAGCTATCTTTAAATCTTCCTTTTATGCTCTCTGTATAGACAAGCTACATGAAGCTGGAATCTTCTCTTGTTTTGATTGCTTTGCTGACAACTGTTTCTGCTGTTATATTTCAGTAGACCTACGTCCAGGAAGTTCACAGTCATACCAAGGACTTTTTGAAGAGCGAGAAAATGATAGCTTTTTCAAGTGTCTTTCCACGTATGTGTATTCTAGCTTGTAAAGCCCAACATGGAGGATAATGGTCCTTCRTGCACGTGTATGGTGGCACTGCTGCAAGATCTCCAAGTGCTAGAAAGTCTGCTAGGTTCAAGAAGCATAGCCTYTGGAGTGGGTGTTAAAACTGTGTGTCCGACTGCTTGTTCTTGCTGCTTTTCCCTGCTAGCCCCATGTTATTTGTAGGCTATGCTGCCAACTTTCATTCTCTTTTCCATTCTGTTGAACATAATATTGATAATTTCCTACGCTATTTTTTGAGTGTTCTGTGAACTGTTTGATCAGTTCTGTGTTTTGCCTGTTCTTTAGCTCTTGGCTATGTTTCAGAGCAAAGCAGTTGTGTTTTGTGTTATATACTGGGATTGTCTGATATGAAAGACATTGTTTTGTCTCATTTCTAGGCTGAAAATACCCAGTATATCTTTATTTAAGCCTTGCTAAAGATCAGCATCTTGGTTCCTCTTCCCTGTCCTCACTGATGACTTTCTGCTTAAAAGTTTAGACATTAAGGATCAGTGAATTGCACCCTAAGTACATAACAGAAAAATCTGTTTTTAAAATTTTGAGTGTGAGGAATCTTGGGGTCCAATAATCAGGATCCAGACAGTTTTTTAGTGTCTTTCATGTCAGATAATAAATAGGCATTAGGAGTTATGTTGATTACTCAAGAGTCTGAAGTGGGTTATGCAGAGACTAGTGAATCAGCAGGAAATGTAATGAAAATTGAGCAGAACTTTTTAAAGAGTAAAGATACTGTTGTATTYGATATATTAAATTTAGTAACATTCTTTCCATTTCAGAAATTCCAGTTGGATTTTAACCACTACGCTTGTCCTCTCAGTGTTGGTGCTGCTCTGGATTTGTTGTGCAACTGTTGCTACAGCTGTAGAGCAGTATGTTCCATCTGAGGTAGCTGTATTTTATACCTTACAATGTTTTGCATTTATCCATTGTATTACTTACGTGTTACAACTGTCTAGAGAACAAGAAATGTCTGGGAGAATGGGATTTCAATTGGAAAGGGTTTTTTATTTTGCAGCTGTTGTTAGCAAGCCAATTTTGTTTAAATGTTTATAGCTGAATGATTCTTACTCACTTCTCAAATTATGATTTTATAGCTGAACAAATATTACTCATTTTGTGGCTGATAGGAGGTCTGGATCTTACTCAGGCAGCCCAGATGCAATGTCTTTTGGTTTGTAGTGCTGTCCTCTTGACAACCTTCAGATTACTCATAGCAGATGGAGGCTGCTTTTAGTGCCTCTGGGAATAAAGCTATGCCAAGGGTTACATGGTGCAGGCAGAAGCGAGTGTGGTTTTATTCCGGGAGGATGACTAGGGGAAGTAGAAGTGACAACATGTATGGGTGAGCACAGAGAGTCTGATCAGAGGGGGACTGTCTGAACTAGCATCCSCAGAGCTCAGAGAGATTCCTGCACTTCTGAAATAAGCAAGATTCAGAGCTTTCAACCAAAAGGAGCTGGTGCACAAGCATTGTATTTACTGTTCTGGCAGATCTAATGCCTTTTTCTTGGACTCAAGTCTCGTTTCAAACATGAATTTCAGATGTTATGAAAAGTTTGGATTAGCTTGTGTTGTCTTCCAGCTTTCAAAACTAAGTGCATAGTTACATAATGCAATGCGTTTTATTCCCAATATCAAGCATCTTTATCTTAAATTAAGTTGTTTAAATATTTCAGAAGCTGAGCATCTATGGAGACTTGGAATACATGAATGAACAAAAAATGAACAGATATCCGTCCTCTGCACTTGTTGTGGTTAGATGCAAGACTGAGGAACATGAAGAAGCAGGACCTCTTCCTACAAAAGTTAATTTGGCTCAATCAGCAATCTAAATAAGTCTTCGTTGGATTAAATAGACTAATTCTAACAGCGCTAGCAACTCCTGATTGTGGTGGTTCTTCAGATAAGAAGCTTAGCAGCCAGGCTTTAAATGCAAATAAAACTACAGAATCAACAAATGTCATGGGATTTTGTTTTCAACTAGCAGTGAAGATTCAGACATCTTGAATTTGTTTGTTACCAGATGTAATCACTTTTCCCTGGTGTTTGCTATGTGTCTTTTTGCTTACAAAATCTGTAAGCATGCTTTCCATACTTTTGCCATGACACTTTCAAACTTATTTGTGTGTTCTAGGATGTAATGTGTACATTCAGAGTTAGCTTTGTAAAGGTTTAAGAAATTCTAAGTAGGCAGGAGATACTTTTTTTTAGTGTTGCACTTTCCGTTGTAGTTAAAAGAAAATATTATAAAACTATCTGATGTTTTTTTTTTGTTTTTTTTTATGTGTTAATGCCCATGCACAAACAACCCTTTCTCCAAAAATAGAAATATATTTTTTTCTATGGTGTGGCAATATCCAAGATGCAAAGCATTTGTGAGGTACAAAACTCAGTTTGTCAAATATGGGAACTTTTAATAAAACTTGTGGATGTATCCTTTCACATATATAGAACATCACATGGTTAATTATTCTGTCAAACTTTAGCCTTCAAGTCTTAAATTGCTTGTAAAGTTAGAGCTTGTGTTTTCTGAAGAAATTCTTCCTTCTGTTTTTGATTAACTATTCCAGTCTTGTAACTTCATTTGCAGAAACGGGTTGATTTCTGAGAAATGAGAACAGACAAATAAAATTGACTGTATGTAAAATGTTGACTGTATAGCTTTTTGCTACGGTTAATTATTGACCATAGAACATTTGATGGAAAAGCCTGTCTGTAGCATTCCTCTCATAGGCGGTGTGACCTCATTTTGCTATAGCAAGTCAATAATATGACACCACCTAACAGCATCCCCCGTATACCTAATATATTTTTTTGCAGTTCTTTAAGATTAGTGTATGCTGGCTCCCATAGCATTCACAGTTTGGGGACTTATATGTTTTATTGTAATGTCTCTGTAAGTGTTTGAAAAGTGGCTCAAATTTCTGATCCCCAACTCGCTGTCATGGAAATATTTTGTTGATTATAGAAAACTCCCTTGAAGGTTTGGGTGGGAATTGGTGAGAACTGTACTTTAGAGATTCTGGAGGATACAATATGTTGTTCTGTTACTGTTAAAACTATTTCAATAATCATGCCTAGTTTGGCTGTAGTGCTGATGGTTGTGTAACTACAGGTGATGGACACTTGCAGGGTCCATTAAGCAGAAATGTATGTTAAGTGGCCTCTATAGTGCTGCTAAAAACTGCAGCCTAGATGCACTTGAGCAGTTTTTTGTCAATAATGTTTAAGAGCATTGGGAGATGTTTGTTTTAACCAGTCTTATATCAAAATGCAGAAATTATAATTTGAAGTCTTTAATGGCTGTTAAATTCTGGATGTTAAATTGTTTTTCAGTGTGACAGCATCGTGGCCCAGAAATGTGGGTGTCAGCAGCCGTTGACAGGTATCTCTGTGTGTAGCTAGCATTATTGCAAAGGCCTCAAACGTGTATGTTGTTGTGGAAACTGATTGATTGTATGATGTTTTCAGAACGCTGTTCACTTGCATGATACATTGATGCGTCTGCAGTAGTGATTCAATTCTGAGGCATTCATTTCTGCTCCCATACTGCAAACATCACTATACAGTCCCACTGCAGTACAGAATGCCAGTGTTCTGCTTCAAGCAGTATCAACTGCAAATTATGCAATGGATGTTCAAAAATTAATTTGTAAGTATGAGCTCTACTTTAGTGATTATTGCTGGAATTTGTTTTGTGTTGCCTTTCCGGAAGAGACTTTAGCAATCCCTGTTTTTTCTAACTGTATTACTAACATTGTAAATGTTTTTGRAGTCTGCTGAAAATATATGTGGGGGTTTTTTTGTTTGTTTTTTTACTGTTACATGTAGTTGCAGAGGGAGTGTTTTATAGCTTCATGAAAACATTGCTATTTGCCTGTTTTAAAAGTGTATAATAGAGCTTCTGTTATGTTGATGACTTGACTTTCATGAATAAGAAACTTTCCTTTGTTTTCCAAAATGGTTGACTTAAAATACTGCTTGAATTCCTGGGTTTGGATTAAACAAATTCTGCTTTTATTTGGAGTTGTATCTGCCTAAACCTTCACAACAAAAGGGAGAAAACTCAACAAATGGATCTAAAAGTTTTACGGCTTTTGTCTTTTGTTCAAAGTATAGTGATGTTTCAGCTAAGTAATAAGTACAGGGAAGGCAGTGATTCAGTGATGTGGTATTTGGGTCACAGGGAACTGTTTGTATGCCTGTAGCAATCTGTCACTTGGCACTACTGTTTCCAGAGCGAGCCAGAAGCTGAAGAATTTTGGAAGCTTTGTAGCTGTTAGCTCTTGTCAAACTATCTTTCTTTAGTATGGTCAGATACTACTTAGGCTGCAATAACAGAAMTGTTTCTAAAGATTTCTAATCTAAACGGAGTATTTAAGCTATCTTGGCACTTGACTTCACAACATAGATTGACCTTTTCATTTTTTTTTAAACGTTTAACTTCCTGAAATCGTTTTCCAAGGCTGCAATTTGGGTTTGATCTCTGCCCGCAGACCACTGTTTAAATGAAAGGTCTTAAAGTGTAGGAGTTGCAACAGGAAAGTGTTTTATATTCTCCTTAGGCTTGTGATCACTTGAACTTGTATCAGATTTTAGTTGGAGGCATCTGGATGCAAGTGAGGTGTCTGTCACAGCTGATGTGTAATTCATTCCTGACAGAAATAACCATAGTTTGTCTGTTACTTTTTAGGCACTGGAACTAAAAATGTAGTCATGCCACATCACGTCACACTGGGTGTCGTAGTCTGTGTTTCCCCTTCCACTTCTCTGATCTTAGGCAAAGATTCTGTGCTTCAGAAGGGCTTGCTTGGGTTTCTTACCTTGTTCTGGGTACACGAAGGACTTCTCTTTTCGCTGAACTGGCAGTCTTTGGATCTGTGGTACAACTCTCCTCTAAAACCCAACTATCTGGTAGGTTACAGCTGAACTTCATAAATCTTGATATAGGAAACAGACTGGTAGATGTCAGGACTTTTGGATACTTGTCTCAGAGTTGTTTTACTCCATGTCTTGTAGTTTTTATCATGCAATTGTTCCATGTATTCTTTGTGGGATATGGGATAGGCAGCCTGCTTGACCTGGCTGTTACATGGGACTCTCCCAAACTCACTGCAATCTAATAAACTTTTTGAAGGCTCGAAATACTCCTGCCTTAAGATTAGAAACTTAAACTTCCCCTTTAAAGAGAAACAGAACCAAGATTTAAGGTGCACAGTTTTAGTTCTTTGTCTGTCATTTTTCCATATTCTAGTGAGCACCCAGAGTCGCAGGTTGTTTGCTACTCAGGTTTCAGCATTTTATCTGAACAGGCAAACTTTCAGGCGCAAGGTTTAACAGTGGTATATTCCTATGAGAAGCCTCTGCTGTGGGTGAGTTGGTCTTGCCATGCCAAAGTAGGAATTCCTGAAGGTCTATATTTAATTCTAGATGGTCAGTGAAACAGGTTAAGTGCAGGGTTGGCAGATGCCATTGTCAAGAAGAACATGTTGCCTGGAGGTTATTTCTGAATCATCAGTTGTATGGATTGCATATTTGGAAATAGAGGGGGATATGGAGGAAAAAGTCCTGCTACTTTGGGCATTTTTTGGTGCTTTGATTCAATTAATTTGAGGCAACTGTCTGTTCCTTTCATGGATGAGGATGCAGTTCAGCAGATCAGAAGCAGGCAGGAGGTACCCAGAGCACTTGGTGGCACTGCCTCCCACAAGCTGGTGCTTTATGATGTGGAGTATTTCTTTAAACCAGCCTGAGTATTTTTGACATCTGAGGTCTTGGCATGCTTCTGTAGCTGGCACTCTTCCCTCTGACTATATTCTGCAAGCTATAATTTAGTGTCAGTCTTTTGGGGACCAGATTTTAAGCTTTTAGCCCTGGACAATAATTACTGTGCTGTTGAGAGACTGGATTGGGGCAGGGGTCCTCGGTGCCAACTTACAGGCAGTCTAGCTGCCAACTTCTCTGCTATCACCAAAGCTATGATAAGCTAGTTTAGCTGGTGCTCAGAAAGGAATCGTGATCTGTCAGGCAGCAACAACTTGGAGGCACTTGATCCTACAGATTTGCTTCCTGAAAGCAAGAGGAGCACAAGCTCCTTGCATCTTTATTCCTATCCTTTTTCTTTCCCTAGCCTCCCTCCGCCATGGTAAAACAGACTGTAGGTAGTGCTTTATTCTTGAAGGTGTAAAATTCCACTCTTCGTGTGCTGTGGTGAAGCCTTCAGCCGGTTTGGAAGGCTTTAATATATTTGTAAATTCATATTAGCTACAGATTGACCTCAGATGCACTGCAGGCCTGGAAATTCGACTATGTGAGTAAAASGGACCCTGGAGAACTTGCTATGCCTGTGCTCATTCCCCAGCTGGGGAAGCTATTGCAGTTGGTTGTATGCTGCACAGCTTTGCTGAGATCTGATCATCTTGCAGGAGTCTGAGCTTATGTTGCTATGAGGTCAGTATGTTAGTCCAGTTTGGGGGATGAGGAGGAGAGAAAGACTTTCGTGTGAAGATGATCTGATCTCTCTTCAACTTTCATTGCATTCCCTTTTGAAGGAGGGCYTTCCTGACTTGTACCAAGGTAAATACCAACAAAATCAGTGGGATGTGAGCCTGGGCTCCAGGAACATCGAGCATTCATCTTTCTAATTGGTGTCAGGAGTGGCGAAGGTGGTGTTAGCATCTGAAACTTCAGAGTCCTTTATTATTTGCCTAATACCCTGTAGTGAAACAGTCAGAAATGAGCAGCTACCTGCAACTCTCTCTGCATCTTACATAGTTTTGGCTAGCCAAGGAGAAATTGTCCTTAAAAGTGATTGCTGGAAGGAGAATTTGTCCTTTTTTTTGTTCTGCTCCTTATCTCCACTTCAGTGACGGTTCTGGCAGAACAGCCCCTTGGGTGTGGGCAAACAGCCTTTGCCTTGCCCTGGCCTGGGAAGCTCGGATCTGTCTCCAGCCAGCCTCTGCCGTGGCGGAGCAGCCGAGCCTGCGTCCTCAGGGATGCACGGTCCAGACGCTCTGGGCGGGAGTGAGACCTTCCCTCACCTCCCTCAGCTGCTCAGTGCTGTCTCCCAGCCCTGGCTGCCGCAGGAGATCTGTGTGCAGGGGAGCAGGGAAAGCCAGACCTGGGAAGGAGAGTYGGGGCCTTGCAGCTCTGTCACAAGGTATCACACCAGAGGCATCGTGACTGCTTTCAACCAGAGCTGAGGAAAGCACTCGATGCTGCCTTTCYGTCACCTCCGGCTGCCTTGCTTGCGTGCCTGGGCAGCAGCACACTTCTTGCTTTCCTACCTCTGTTTCTTTTTGTAACCAGGTAACTCTGGAGTGTTGCAGGCCAATGCTGGCTCACGTCAGAGCCAGGGTTTGCTGGCAGCGTGGCTGGATTCGAGGGTGCAGAAAACTCCCTGTGGTCCTTCTCGCTGCTGTGAGGATTATAGCTCTGTGAAGCATGAACAAAACTCACCCCCAGGTATAGTCCTTCTCTTTGGGAAAATCTTACGTGCAGCTGTTTCCTGAAGTGTACGTATTCTTGGTAATGTTGTTTGTGCAGCCTCTTTATCACTTGTTTCTGGGAAATTTCTAGTTGTTTCTACTTAACCTAATTTGATATAAAAGCAAAGTATTGGTAATRAGTGCTGGAGTTGAATTAGTGCTTATTTTATGAATGAGTGACTGAGATTTTAACRGTAATTTGATTGCTTTGTGAATCAAATCTGTGCCACGTTTCCAGTGAAGCATTTTTTGTTTGTATGTAAAGAGTAATGAAAGGTATCATAYATTCCTGTGTAAGATGACAAACACTAGAAAGACATAAATTGTATGATTACCATGTGCTGCTTCTGTAAACTGTGTTTTATTCCTTCTAGAGAAGTGTTCATGTAGCTACTTTTGATTCAACGAAGTCTTTCTCTGAAGAAAGAGGTAATGAATAAAATGGATAACTTAATATTTTTATTGTTGAAGTGTAAATCAATAGRAACAATCTCTCTGCCTATAAATAGATGAAATCTATATAGGTAAAATACAGGCTCTATTTATGATCTATTGAGACTGGAGTTTTGTTCGTTTTTTGCTGCTTGTAGTGAAATATCCAGAGTATAAAATTAATAGATTTAAGCTACTTGTTGCTGGGCTGGAGTTGGCGGTCTTACAGTATTGTATAGTAGCATGAGACRTAATCTTTGTCTGGGTACAGAAAAGGCTCAAAATGAACATCCAGGCTTTCTGTATGTTTACTACWTGTTTTTAATAGCCAAACTTCAGCAGATCTTGTCCGTTTTAAGAATGAGAAGGTGAGATCAAATACAGTCAGTAGCAAACCTGTATATCAAGTTGCAACAACATTTCATCTCTCCRTTATTTTTATACTCCTGTCTATTTGCAACTGTTCTGCTTTGTGGTCAAAGATGTTGTCTTGTAGACGCAGATATCCTGTAATTCACCMCTTATCCTTTAAGCTGGAATGTTCTGCATTTGATTCCTGTTCAAACATGAAGGAGGGTATGGCTACTGCAGCCAGAATCCCTTCGCAGTGGAGCCAAAGGCTGTATCATTACTTATATTTGAACAGCACAGAGCAAGTAGGTAAATAAAAAATGGTTAAGGCAAAAATTACAACCTTTTGATCAAAGTTCTTTATGTTCAAAAATACAAAGAATCATTTTGTGCATACAAGGTTGTCTTAAGTGACTGGTTACGCAGTTGCGGGTGTTTCTCAGATGATCAAATTCATTTTTTCCTGTTATTCTAGAAATTCGGAGGAATCCAAGAAAACACAATGCTTGGTTTAAACACAAAGCTCTAACGTTGCAGGGAGCTGAGATCAGGATAGCTGATCAGCTTTGCTCTTGTGTGCTGCTTTTGTGTTGCAATAACTGTGGTTTTGGCCTTTTGCTTCCGGATTTTGCTTGATTTACGTACGTGACTTTCTTAAGGTTAGACTCCCTGGAAGGTGGTTGTCCTTTTTACCCTGGAGATGTCTGCGGTCTTTGGGGAGGAGAAGGGCTGCCCTGCAACCAGTTCTCACTGTTCTGAACCGATGATTAAGCCTCTTTTGGAGGGGGCGTTAGGCAAGACTGACAATCCTAGTCAGAGCAGAAAGCCTTAGCTCTGYGAAATTCAATTCTGCCTCTTGGAGCGTTTTGCCTTGGGCTCTAGGAGGGCACCCTTCCAAGCCACCACCAAGCAGCTTTATTACCTGCTTTGTGTTTCAGCTGCTCTCCCCTGTAAAAACAGCGTTATGGGCTTGCAGTGAATAGCTGGAGAGTAGCATTCTTCAGCTTACTCTCTTTGAGTACTTTGGGTGAAGGAGGTGCTGCAGTCTGAACCTCGCTCTGTTGCTTTTGAACCGTTTCACCAGGTCATACAGGCTGCGGGGGGCAGCTCCYGTGCAGCAGTGCCCCCGTAATGCTGAGCTACTCACCTTGCTGAGCAGGGATTTTTGTGGCGTTTTGCTTCTGTGGTGCCGCAACAAAACTGTGAGCGCTCTGACAGAGGCGCCGTGTTTTTGATTTACGTCCCAGCCCCTGCTCTGATAAAGTAGCGCAGAGCTTTTCCGCAGTGCAAGCAGTACGCTCTCCTATGAGGAGGTGTTTAACATTGCCAGTCCCACGCGCAGAGCCCCCCGCAGTGTCACCCTCGCGGCTTCCTATGCCGTTCCCTCTTGGAAACACCRCAGCCCTGCTCAGCGCTCCCGGACCCCCCGGGAGCCTTTCCCAGGTCTTGCTCCCTTGCCTCCCGACAGACTGCTGCCAGCCCTGCTGCGCCTGCGTGGGCTGCACCCGAAGGTGGGTCTGCGTCTCTGCCGCGGCGCTGCTCGTCCTCGCTGCCATCGCGGCTGTCGTGGCCTTGGTGGTCGTGTTGGGACTCCCGCCACGCACACCAGGTTGGTCTCCCGAGGCTTGTTATCTTTTTGATAAGTAAGAGGTGGGCAAAAAATGATGTCACACGAGAAGAGCCGCAGTGGGTCCGAGCACAGGTCCCTCTGGCCCCCCAGTTCTGCTTCCAGCAGTTGTTAGCAGTGATGCCTGGGTAAGAATATAAGCCGCTGGGCAAATATAGAGCCTCTCTGCTTTCCTGTGCTCTTCCAGCAACCAGCAGATCAGTGACGCTGTAAGCCTTGGTGTTTCACAGGAATAAATGGGTTTCTTCCCTGTGAGTCCCCCTAATGCATTTTTTTTTCCTCCCCTATGCTGTGCTCTGGCAGCATCCCCCATGTGAGGCTGTGGTGTGTGAAGACATACTTTCCTGTGTGGACCAGGGAGAAGGAAAGGGACTAAGAGGGGCTGTGTGGGGCAGTGTCAGCTCTGGGCAGCCTGCGTCACCGCAGTCCATTCCTCTACTCCAGTTTGCTACTCAGTGGGATTGCAGTAACCCTGGGTGGTACAATCATGTTTCAGACTGCTGGTGTCCGCTGTGAAGTGATTGGCGGTAAGTTCTGGCCCATGGTTATCTCCTGAATGACAAACTTCTGAAATCCCCCTCCTCCTTGATCTGTTCCTCATACTGTGTGTGAACATGAAAATGCCTGAAAATAAACTATTTCTTGCTTTACCTTCAGTGAACCGTTTCTGTGCAGCCTCTAATAACCGGACAGGCTTCTTGTGCGATGACAGAGTGACTTGTGTCCCAGCCAGCCAGGTGTGCAACAGAATCCGGAACTGCAGGAACGGAGAGGATGAGCAGGAGAAACTCTGTGGTGAGCAGTTTTGTTGGGATCATCCCCACAGTGGTGCTCTTCCTATAGTGAGCCARCTCTTTAGAGCGCCCAGTGTCCCTGTCGTCCTGCTCCTTGATTCTGGCTTCATGCACGAGCAAGATAAACCTGGGAGACTTTGCCTAGGCCCTAGGGTCACTGTTTCAGCAGATGCATCTGTGCCCTGTGGAGTTCAGCATGTTTCTTGTGTGTCTGGTTTTGTAGATGACTTGCCCAGTAACCTTCCAGGATACCTGGTTTTCCGCTGCAGTAACCCTATGTACTGGATCTACGCTGATCAGAGGTGTAATGGGATGAATGACTGTGGGGACTGCTCTGACGAGATGGAGAGCTGTAAGTCTGTCTTCTGGCTACCATTAGGCAAAAGATCTTCTCTGCTGATTGACTGAAATAGCGTTTTAAGGGCATGGAGCTCATTGGTAGTGTTGGAAAATGCCATCTTGGAGACTGGTGTCATCCTCTAATATGTGAAATAGCTAGGACATGAGTAAGAAGCACGCGGGCTCCTTCATGTCAAGTGTCGACAACTGTGTCAAAGACTGGAGTTCAGATCCTATGGCTTCCTCTCCGCCAAGCCTGTTGCTTATGGGGTTGTGGTGTTTAGCAGCCATCTGCCCAGTACGTGTGATTATGACCACCAAATTATCCTCTACTACCAGCGACTGAGAGGGGAAAAGCTCCAAACTTTGTTCCTAGCCCCCTAAGTCACTCCTTCTCTGTGACTTGCTGACTAAGAGCAATTTTATCTTGATGTGTAACTGTAGCCAGCAACAATAATTCAGAACTAGCCATTGATTCTTGCTCAGGAGATGGGTATGTCTCTAAGGGCCCAGGAGAACTGAATGTACCTATGTGAGTAAAGTGAACAGTTTCAAAGCTGTTTAGAGCATTGGGATGCACCTTTCACTGAAATGAGCAGCAAGTTTGTGCCTAAATCACTCATGTGGTTTTGAACCTCAGTCAAGACCTGCATGCATCAGCAGCTTTCTCAAGAATAGTGTGTTTGTTTTGTTTTGTTTTGTTTTGGGGGGGGGGGTTGTTTTTTTTTAAATCCAGCTAATCATTCTTTCTAGCATGGCATGTCTGCCACAAAAGTCATCATAATGTTGCGCTCCCTGATTGTCTTCTAGAAGTAGCATCAAGTGAGCACCCTCTGTGGTGGGTTCACAGATGCAGGGTTATCACCAGTGGCTGTTCAGTACCTGCCAAGGGGTGAAATGATACTTACTAGTGTAAGAAAGGACATAACTGGTCAGTGCAACAGAAACATCTCTGATCCCTGTTTTTCCTCCTTCCCAGTGGCCGCCTGCCCTCCTTGTGGGTCTGAGTGGTGGCGCTGCACCCCCGTGCTCTATGAGTATTGCACCTGCATCCCAAAGAGACTGTGCCGGGACAGCATCCAGGACTGTGCCAGTTGGTCCGATGAGTATATCTGCAAACCGTGAAGTCTTGGTGCCAAGAAATGTTGGATACCACAGGGCACATTCTGCATTGTCATCTTTAAGCCTTGTTCTCCTGCTTTGCCACCCACTCTTGAAGCTCTAACCTGAGCACAACCTGATCAGCAGTTCTCCAATCAGCGTGCAGCAACACTGAAAAGGGACAGAAGTGCTGTGCTTTCAGTATGTGGTAGCCAGTGCCGCAGACTAGACATGAATTCTGGGACACCTTCACAGGTCATGTGAAGGTGAGTCTTTTCTRCATAGGTAGGGTAGTGTGTCTTGCAGGCTTGACCTCCTAGGTGCATTAGGAGGTCATACAGTGGACACCCCTGGCTTTCTGTTATTTCCAGCCTTGCTTTCTGCTCCATTCTTCTTGTACCTCTGGGCTTTGGGGCCTGGGGGATCTTGGCCTGCTCCCGAGGAGCATCTTTGTACCTACTAGGAGACTGAGGGACCAGGCAGAGCCATCCCATAGCCTGGATCCAGCTGCCAGGCCTCTGCCAATTAACTGCAAACTGACAGAGAAAAGACTGCAAGAGCTGAGACCCTCTGTGTGGCCAGGGTGAGTTGCAGCTCTCAGCCCCTCCGCTTCCCTCTTGGAACAGGTAGTAATGTTCCACCTTTTAGCACGTGCCGTGGTCACTCACCACGGACGATGAAGGATGCTGGAGAGACGAAGCACTCAGTACRGTTTTGGCCCTCTGGCAGACCTGCAGGGGGAGAGGAAAGAAATGAGGAAACAGGAGTGACGACAGTTGTTTCCTCTTTGCAAATTCTCTTTCCTTACAGCATAGACAAGGAAGACTGTCACCATGAAAAAAGAGGTTTCCTTAGCATCTTCAAAGCTCCCAGCTCTGTGAAACTGGGTCGCACAGATCCTGTGCTCTTCATGAAGTTTAAAAACATGCCAGTTCTGAAGCTTAGTCCTACAGCAACTGYGGTGCTGGCTATTTATAGTCAGAAATGGGCGGGAAATATAACTTTAAAATAGGCAACACAGATTCAATACATCGGCTAGTTGTGTGCAGGCTGGAGACTGTTTATGAGCTGCTGCCAATGCAGAGGCTGTCTGGCCAACCTGGGCTGAGGTGCTTCTCTACTGAAATGCTGGTGCCTTTCAAGGGAGTTAGATGAAGGGACTGTAAAGGTGCACTGAGGCTTATCCTGAACAGCAAATCAGGTGGAGTTCAGTGACATGAGCCTTTCTAGCCCTGAGTTTAGAGCGAGAAAGGAAAAAGGAAAGAAAGTCAGAGTCTCGGAGCGGTGACCAGGAGAAAGCAGAGTGCCACATCTGCTGCTGGGGCAGCCGTGGGGCAAGACAGGATCTGTTCACTGCTCATTTAATTCCTGTGCAAGTAGAGCAGGATCAGTCAGGCGAACCTTCAAAGCAGTCCACAGGATTAAGATACGGACATGCCATTGAAATTTAAGAAAGATGTGGTCTTTTTCTGCTCCTTCGAAAAACTCATGTGTCTAAAACATCGTGTCTGAGAAACAGATTTATTGTGAGTGCACTTACTTTCCTAGGTCCAAAACAAACTTCAGGTAATATTCTTCCTACCACCAACCCAGGTCATATATCTTTAAACATAAAAACCAGTTCACTCACTTCCTCTCTGTCCTGTGATCTGAAACTTGACATGTCACCATGACTTGTATAAACTGTGCATGTTTGTTTTAATTTGTAACTGGGATACAGCTGTAGATCTGAAAGATCTTTTTAAAATAGCTTTACTGTATTCTGACTCATACTTTATCTAAAATGAGATGGTAAAACTCTGCATAATGGAACAGGTACTATGGGAACCTTTTAAATCTGTATTTAATTACCTGTTCCCTTTCATACCTACCTAGGATGGATGTCTTGCTTTCTCTGTGTCTATAAAACAGTACTGCAGTGTATTTAGTGCTGGAGCTCAGAAGAGAGGTTGAGTTTTGTAAGTAAACATTTCTCACTTTCAAGCTTCCAGTCTCAATCAAAAAATGAARGAGATGCATATTTTTTACTAGAAAATCCCAGTCACTTAACATTCCAACAAAGCTGATTTGGGGTTGGTAAATAAAGCCTGGTTTATTGTAATCACTGCGTTCCTCTTGTTACCCCAAAGTATGTTTTGTGGCAATCGGTGAGGAATCTGATGTTTGCTGTGGTTGGGAAGAGGATGCTGTGCTATGGCTAGTTAGGCTGACCCACATGGCAATCGCTCTGTTCCTTCCCCCAGTCTGGTATTTGTCGTGTCATTGCAGTAGCTCCTTTCCACCAAGTTTCAAGATGCTTCTGAAGGCAAACAAGAGGGAGAAGTGCAACGTGTGAGAATGGGGGTTGGATTCCTGCGCTTGCTGTGTAGGTATGCCCATTTCTCCACCGCAGCAGAGGTCAAGTGGTGGTTTGCCTTAGGACAGGGACGATGCTGGGATTTTTACCTGAGAGCCACAATAAAAAGGAAGGTGCCTGACTTAACACAGGAGAGATTCTTGTGCTGAACCACAAAGAAATGGGATCTACGATGTGATCTCCACATCTAGGACAGCCAGTAAAGCTTCCCTGGTGTCAGAGAAGCTGACACCCATTACCKGCAGGACAGTGCCCTGTGGTTGCTCTCCAGCTGATGTCCCTGTGTCAGGACCCAGTGAGTGCTCCTGGGGACCAAGGGGTGCCTTAAAGGGCACTGTGAAATGAGCGGTTCTTCCCAGTGCTCGTGGGCACTGTGCACCTCAGTCAGTTTTGAATGAATTCTTGCCCTCTTTGTTTTCTAGGGCAAACAAATCTAGCATTACAGCTGTATTCCTGGCTTTAGATAGATCAACACAGAATGATTCTGAGTACCTAGGTCTGTTGTAGAGGTATGTATAGATCAGGGAACACTTATCTGAATGCTTTTAGATGGTGAAATACAGTTAGGATATTGCAGACATGCATGGGCACTGAAAACAGGTTGTAAACCACAGAAGACTCTAAAATGCAGGTGAATTTGCTTGTAAGTGAGGGTATATTACAACCGTATGCTTTAATCTCTACAGTAACCCAGTTTCAGCTCTCATTTCCTGGGTTAAAAGGAGGGAGATAAGGGACTCCTGTTCTACTTTGCATTTCTGCAATAACTACATTACCTAGGGGTTACTGTCTCTCTGCCTCCCTCCCCCCAGGGCCTGTGCTTATCCTGTTTGCTTCCTCCCTTTGTCGGAGCTCTATGAGCACAGCCTTGCGCTTACAGGGCAAGGTTTATACCAGGGCTATTACAGTCCCGCTGCGCTTCACAAGCGGGGTGTAGCTGTGTTTGCCACCCCACTGATGGGTTTTAGAATGTTTTCAGTGTCAACAAAAACAACCCCCTCTACCCTGCTCATCCGAGGAGGGAGTTAAAATGATTAGTCTTCTGCCCTTGAGGAGGCAAAAGAGGAGGAGAGATAGGACCAACTATTTTTCTGAATTATTTCTGTGTCAGAAGAATTACTTAAGGATGACAACAAAAAACTTTATTTGAAAAATTATTATGTATTGAAAATATACAGTAGTATCATTATCCTTCTCCTTGACTTTAGCCCTCCCCTCCCCAAGCATAAGCAACTCACTAGTATATCACAGCAACCAGATTTAACGATGCTGGTCTCCTTTATGTTACTCCCTCTCAATATGTCTAAATTCTGTCATCAGCAAGAAAACAAACAAAGACCCACTTCTTTCTGAGTCAGTAGGTATTTAACAAATCCCAGTCCTCCACAGCGAGGCACAGATGCTTCTGTTTGGAAGTCCTTTCTCTCTCTTGTTCAGCCAAAGCTCGTTTTTTATTGTTCTTTAATTCATGGCTGCCTGCAACCTCCTTTTTCAAAGGTAAATAGCAATTTTGATTTTTTTCCTTATAAAACTGCAAGTTTCCAGAAGCTTTTGTTTCTGCCTCCACCAACTTGCATTTGACTACTTCCTCTATTCGGTGTGTCTTGCCATCTACAGGAAAAAAAAAAAAAAAAGATCAAGTTTAGACTTGGACAAAGCAAAATTGTCCTGAAAAATGCATATTTGTTTTGCAAATTGCTTTGACCATGCCAACCTGGAATGCAGACTGCTTTGCTGAAATATAAATAGGGAAAAGAACATTTCTATTTTGTACTTAGAAATTTAAGGAGAAAAATGATTTTGTTTAAATAACAAAATTCTGCTTTAAATGTGGCCTTAACACTCTTRTCATGCTGTCTAAGAGTTATCCACCTATCTAACAAATGAAGAAAACCAAACACATTGTAACAGGGCTCCACAGATGGCTGAAGTTGAGCATCTGAGATGCTGTTTGTACTAAGAAATGATGTATGAAAAGATTCCCTGTAGAAAATGAATACGCTACTTGGTCTCTATGCAGTACGTACAGAAGCGCAGAGCTGCTGTTCTGGATCTCAGATTTTCTTGTGGCTTGATGGCCTCCATAACTGCCTGCTCCCACTGCAAAACTGTCTGAAATGAAATTTGAAGGAGTTAAAAATGCTTCTTCTAAAAAGCTTATAGAAATACCATTGGAAACAACTCTATCTCTTATTCTTTACTATTCAGTGACTTCATACTACACAAGAAGAATTTCTAGAAAATAATAGATCTAAAAACTACATACCTGCTCTGCCCATCCCTCTGTTTTGCAGTTACTATGATCAAATTCTTTCAGAGGCACTTTTGAATGAACAAGGCCTATCTGCATCTGGATCCGCTTAATGACTGCATTAACATCCTAGTGAAAAGAGAAATGAAGTAGTAAGTGGGGAAGGACATTTGGTTACGCTTGTCTAGTAAACTTGGACAGAAGCTCTACTTTACCTTGAGACCGGTTCCAGAAATATCCAAACAATTCAACTTCTTGAAAGAAAGAAGGTATCCAATTCCCACATCTGTGATTTTAGGGTTACCTATAAAGTCAAGTAAAGTTAGCTAAGTTGCAGGATGTGGAGAAAGATGGTCATGATGCCAAGAAACTATTTCTTCCAAAAGCTAATAGTTAAACAAGATTTTTTTGGGCCATTTTATAATATGCTTCATGTTTTGAAAGTGAGTCAAAAATTTTTTTTCCCTCTAATGATCACAATACAAGTTTTATAATAGCTCTGCTCAAACTATTCAAAATATTTATACAAGTAGTAGTGGAAGTTTGCTGGATTACAGAAATGCTAATAATGCATGCTGTGGTAAACTTTCCAGAATGAACTGCAGGATATATCAGTTTTGTAGCATGACTTTTAATATTGTTTTGACCAATGAGTAAACAGACACACAAGCAGAGCTTCCAAAAGCACTCTAGAAAAAGTTACTTTCAAGAAATTGCAGAGGTTGCAAGTACAAGCACCTAACAAAGGTTACTTAAATAACTTTAACTGGGATGCCTTTGTGTTGGTATCATGGTACAGTCACTAGTTATGTATATTAATCCCCCCCCCAAATATCCTGTTGCTTTCCAGGCAGAGAATGAACAGTACAGTAGCAACTGTATTAGAGTTTACATGTCTAATAGTCAAACAAAAGATCAAACTACCATAGAAGATGGTATCTCCATGTATCAACACTGACAGTTGTCAAACACTAAAAATTCAGTGTTCAGTCACTTAAYTGAAACAGAAATGGTTAATTTAACTTCTGTTTTGGATTGCACAGATAATCCTTTAAGCATTTTATTTATGCCAGCTAGGAGCCTGGCCCTGTTTCCCCTACTTCACTGGTAGGGCAGATTWCAGTGGCAAGTGGCTGGGACTATAGGTACAACCTGTGGCTTCTGGAAGGTTGGGTACTTGGCTCATGGGAATTGCTGAACTGATTGTGTTCCTTCAGTATTAAGGAGGAGAAGTCCTTCATTTAAAAGGATACAGCTTGCTTCTAATAGTAAACCATGATGCACTTACAAGACAAATCTAATATCAAAAGATTCTCAAGTCCCTTTTTCAATACTCGAACTGGTGCTGTCATTCTGCGAAGGCCTGCATCTGATAAAGAGTTGTCTTTCAGGAGGAGCCTTTGTACACTGAGAAGAGAAATACAAATCCATAGTTAACAGTCAAATTTTTTTAGATAGTTTTGCAAAATGTCTTAGAACTTTAAGTAGAAAGTCTGGGCTCTTCCTGTGCTAAGCCTTCAGTCTACTGTTTTGTTAGGATTAATAAAAAATAGCAAACAAGAAGCCTGGGTTGGTAGGGCTAACAGATATTTTTATATTCCCTTTACTAGCTCAACAGAAGCAGTTACTCAGCTAACTATTCCCAGAGCTCCAATGACAAACCAATCCTAGAGCACAAGCAGTGGCTAACAAACAGTAATGTTCTTTATAAATTAATGTTACTAACTCAAGGCTGCCAATCTCAACTCAGAACTAAAAAGAGAAAAATAYTTGGCAAAATGAGAGAGAACAGATTTGGTAAGAGTTATGGCAATGATATTTAAGTACACAGTGAACTATTATGACACAGATGAACAAACCTCAGAGAAAAAAAATAAGATTAAAAACTTTTTTCCAGAGCACTTCAAGACAAAATCTTGACTCACAATGCAGCAAAGTCTTATGTTAACATAATATCTGTTAATTAGCAAGCAATTATCCTGCCTATTGATTTCCACAGTTTTCTACCTGTCAATCTTAAGCCTCAGTCAAAATTATGTAATTATTTTCTAAATGTTAATTAACAAAATATTTAACCTAGTGCTTGCAGCAATCATCTCGCACATTGGTTGGGTTAAAAATTTGGCTGATAAACTTCTCCCTGGAAAACAGGAAATAAAAGTCTAATGCTGTTAGAAATACTTAGGATGCATTTTTTTAATGTGGACAATGGAAATTATAAAAAGTTGATTTAAAAGCATGAGACAATGAATTTATATTTCTACACTTGCATATTTGTAGGATCTTTTGAGATCTGGATTTTGTAGTTTGTGTACAATAAATTCTGTACTTTGATTATCTCAAGAATAGATTTTATGAAAGAACCAAAGCCTTCAAACTTGTATGTTGTTGCCTGTGAAACCTTCCTTTAAAGTTGCAGCCTGATTCTTTGAATTGCTTAGTGACGAGAAAAGAAAATATCATTATCAATTATATGTCAGGAAATCAGTACCTAGACAGAGCTTCTTTAGTGAGATGTTCTAGCAGTTCGTGCTCATCTCCAAGTTTACAACAGGAAAGATCCAAACAAGTCAGCTCCCGGAAAGACTTAATTTCTTCTAGCTTTTCAGAGATAACCAGATATCTGTGAAGTGCAAAAAGYCATTCATGTTTAGACATGTAAGAAGGGTCCTAGATCCTCAACTGTCACTAGCGTAATGCGGTCATTTCACATTAATACCTATGTGAAAACTGCCAGAAATTAGCCAGCTGTCCTAACTGCCTTCCTGTGCTGCAGTCTGTGTGCAACATCCGAGTTCCCAGCCTTGTACTTGAACCAACGTCATGGTTCGGCTCAAACTACTGGACTAGCAACTTGCAAACACTGCTGTTAGGGACTTCTTTACAGATTATTTCGAAATAAAGTAGGRTATATATTCTAGTTTATCTTAAATCAGCTTCCCAAACTGCTCTTCCTCAGTATCTCAATGTGTAAACAAGGCTACATTTATCCAGTGTTAAAATCTACTCTAAATGTAGCAGCGTTGCTTGCCAAAGGGTAAAATGTACTTTTTACACCTGCAACTAAAATACTTCACTAGAGACAAGTGTCTTACAGGACACCTGCAGGACTCCAACTACAGCTGTGACTATACCCCTGGCAACAGTTACACAACAGGTTATTTTTTTAGCTGGTTTGGTGCGCTGGTCTGATTCACTCCGCAGCCACACAAACATCTGTGCTGGAGCTATTCAGTAGGCGGTTCAGAGAGGGGAACAGACCATTGAAGAATGGCATGCATAAATACGCACTAACACTGTGCCCACACTTACTACCTCACCGATCTCTCCTGTATTTACCTATTAGAGTCRCCATGGCAAGACAATCCCTGGGGACAACTAACAGCTTCAATGCTAAAATGAGAGATGCTCACAGACTTGCGCCCCCAAGGAAGCACCTCTTTTCCCCTGCAAGCGAGGGGACTTGAATATCCTCCTAGTGCAAGTATAGCCCATTAAACTACCCACCACATCCCTTTGCCACGCAATTCAGTTATGTGGAAGGCAGTCCGTACAACTGGAGTGCAAGAAGATAATTCCTGATGGATAATACTAACTCAGAAGGTGCGTGAAGAGTGGGCTGTTTTAGAATTAAGATTCATCAGAAAATGCCTTAAAATCTCTTTTCCTGGGTTTCAAAGATTTGATACTTAACGCAGCTTCCTGTAATGGCACAAGATGCCAGAGGTAACTTCATTCCTAAATTAAGCCAATAAAAAGTATTTGTACTAAAGATAAAAAGGGAGTAGGTTTAAAGGATAAAACAAAGGATAATTGACCTCTGATCAAACATTCCTACTCTGCTCAAAACACCCTTGGCACTTCAGATGAGTGTGTCTGTACTTTGATTTTAAACTGGATAAACCATCCCTTTTTTAAAGTGTACAGACAGAAGACAGACTGGTTATATTACTGGAAAAGACTTCAGTAGGAGCAAAGCTTTAAAAACATACCCGGTTTTAAGTTTGGCCAGTCTCTGTTGTACTGAGAGAAAACACAGACAAGGATAAGACAGAAAAATGGTGCTGGATTCTAATCAGAACAACCCCATTAAAATGTGTTAAATATGATTCCAAAAATGTGTTAAATAGATACCAAAATAAACTAAGTTAAAACATATCTGTCTTCAAAGCCTATCAGAAGRCTGCATCTTCTGCTGAGCCCCCCCAAAATGAAATGGGACAGTAAGYTCAGAGTAAACAAACCTGGACAGTTTGTCAAGGTGTATTTTATCTGTATGGCCAACTAAATACACTGAAATGCTTGTAAACAGCAATTACAAAAACATCCCATGAAGCAAGAAGAATGAGTCAAGGCTCAGGTCACTTGATTAAAATTAGGCAGTGTCATACAGCCCACGATTTTTTAAAATTATTTTTTAGAGAAAAATCATTTCAGGGAAACCTTAARCATGCTTGCAAAGAGCACTAGCAGATGCTGTTGTTTGTTACTGGATGCACTTACCTATTCCGCAAACATAATGAGCATAGCACCAGGTTGCCATACGCTTCCGTAAACTTTTGTAGCGCTCTCAGTCCTGTAACTGGTTCCGTGAACTTTTGTCTTGCTTCTGCAGCTGAAAATAGTTTTTCAGCAATCTGCTCTGGGAAACCAATCAATGAGTCAATGTGATCCACGTTGTCAGAAATATAACCCAGCACTAGACTGAAGAGAGACTTGGCAGAGTATCGGAGGTTCCCCTCCTTAGTGTACGTGAAGATGAAATGATCAGTCCTCTGCCTCCTTGCCCTATCGTCCTCCCTGTTCATGCAAAGCTCCACAGAGAATCCTCTGGAAAACAGCCTAAAAGATCTTGGTTTGGGGGTGACATTCTGCGTGTTGCCTGCACCCTGATTTACCACGTGCAGCTTCCCGTTTTCACGCACGTATATCGGCCCAGCATCCAAATGGCGTTCTGAGTGGAAGCAGTAAGACATTCCCCTCGTCCAGGTCTGCAAAAACAAACCGGCGCGCAGGTGAAGAGCAGCCCCAAAGCGGCAAGCTCGGGAGAGAGCCCCAACGCGGGCAGGCCTCCCGGACGCGCTGCGGGCGGGCAGTCACGCAGCCCTGCGGCGCGAGGGAGGCCCGGCTGCGGGCAGCACGGCTGCGCGCTACCCGCCCTCCGACCGCGCGGGGCGGGCAGGGCCCTGCCGCTCGGTGCCCGGTGCCCGCGACGGGCGCC